>NC_053133.1:2297763-2587763 GCF_010015445.1 Perca fluviatilis | reverse complement strand
GTGAACTCATCAAAGTGTCCTCAGAGATCCAGATGTGCTGTGGTCAGGGGCAGGTCTAGAGGGGGGGCCCGGGGTGGCACCCGCCCCCCCCCCTGAAATATGATTCCCATTGGTTTAGAGTAGTGTCACTTTGCTGCCTGTTCTGCCGATCGCTGCCTTTCCATTTGGTAAATGGATATATACTTTAAAACACACATTGTATGGCAACTGTGTACTTTGTTGAAATGTTGAGGCCAGTTTAAAAGTAGAAACATATTGAACTCCCTGTAGAGCTTGAACTTGTTGCTGTAAGAAACAAATTGTGTATTTAAATTTTTTAATTGGCAAATTTATTGTGTATTGTACATTATTTTTTATGCAGTTCTGTGAAAAAAAATCTTCCCAGCCCTTGTCACATGCCCAATTCGTGTTACCATGATGACTATCCAAATTTTTTGCCTTAAGAGCCCATAGGAAATGTGTAATGTAACTTGTTGCACATAAAAACAAGTGAAATTAATAATTAATGTGATGCGTTTTATTTAGCAAAATTACATCCAATCCAATCCAATCCACCTTTATTTATAAAGCACCTTAAAAACAACACTGTTGACCAAAGTGCTGAACACAGTCTATGAATAAACAATAACATACAACAGAGGCACAACATATTATTGTGTTGTTCTATCCTATCCAATATTTCCTATATTTCTAAGCAGATTTTCTATGCTGTATTCTGAACCCCCCTCCCCTCTTAAAAAATCCTAGAATGGCCCCTGGCTGTGGTATATAGCCATCGCTGACATATGACCCATCTGTCATTCTAAGAATAAGATCCACGAGGGTTGTAGCTGCCTGTGTGATTTGAATAGCTGAGTAGATACAGTAAACCTTGTCTTTAACTGTATGCAAAATCTTTTTGTATCTTTCCATGTTCTAATCTCACCGCTAGTTCTCATGTGACCGAGGACTGACCTCAGTTTCAATTCGAGGCTTCTGATTATCATTTCTATGTGCACTATGTTGTCCTCAGGTTCTATATTTTATTTCCTGGAAGTACAGGTTTGCATGCTCGTATTTCAGTCCTCCTAAACTAAGCACATCTGTCACTAAAATGCAAGTTCCTGCTCTCTGCAGCTTTGTATTGAGACTAGACAGACCAGGCAGATGTAGGTGTACTGACCTACACTACTGTCTCTGTTAAAAGAATAGTTTAACATTTTGGGAAACATTTGTTTTTTTTCACCAGTGTTAGATGAGAAAATGTATATCAATTGCATGTGTTTTCAGTATTGAGCTGGAGTAAGGACGTTGTTAGCCTAGCTAGCATAAAGACTGGAAGCAGGGTGAAACAGCTAGCCTGGCTCTGTCCAAAGTTCAAAAATTGTGAACTCCTCTAAAGCTCACTTACTAACACATTGTACTTTGTGTGCTTGGTATGTACTCCAACAGAGATGTTAAAAAAGAAGTGATTTTAAGTTGAAACTGAAACAATTTCTTGGCTAACAACAATGTATCCATCTGCCCTGTACTAAAAAGGACTTTATTAAGAGTTGTGCATAGGTATCCATGGGTTGCCAGGTACAGTGAACGCAGCTTTTGGCTCTCCGCCTGTACATGCATCATGGTACCACACCTTGCAACGTCACTGTAGCCGTTTTCTCATATGAACTACAGACAATGTCCAACGAATCGGGTCCGGACATTGTCCAAAGTTGCCCTTTCACACATGTAGCACACGACAGAAGATTGTCCATTTCAGACGCATTCTAACCTGGAAGAAATACTTGTTTGGTTATACGTTACGGTTGTACATTTGGTTTAGGAGAGTGGTGGCGTGCAGGATGCCCTTTCACACACGTAAGAAAGGGCCTGATGGCAAGACTTTGGCAAGTTGCGCACAGTCACTGCACCCGCCTGTCATCAATAAATAGTTCCAGCACATAACTTTAAAACACAAATTTGATTATTTTTAAATTTATTTTCACAAATGTTGTTGTATGGATTAATCAAACACATACAACATGTTCATGTGTTTGTCTATTTTCGCTTCAGGCCTTTTAATTGTTCTCCTCCTGCCTCCAGTTTTTATGATAAACTAAGCTATTCCAAGTCCAGACTCCAGCTCCATACTTAAACTAAACTAAACAATGTTTTTATATTACCAATGGATTAAATGACTATGTGTAATGTGAGAGGGGTCACTCTCTCTGCCTAATCTCATACACGTGAGATTAATATTGATCATCTAATTGCATTTTCTGAAAGAAAATAAATGCACGTATTTCTCAATATTTTTGAACTTTTCATTTAATCACTAAAGATTATAAATTAGCTGGCTGCGTCATGCACCTGCAGAAAAATTATTTGTCTTCTTCTCTCTGATACATCAGTATCAGTCATTTCTACTGGGAGATGCACATGTTGCTGTTTGTGATTGGCTATCCCTGTGACTGACTAACCGACAGCTGAGTCAGTGGAAAACAGCAGGAATATACTTAGCCCAGTGCTACAGAATGACTGAGTCACGCATGAGAACAAGCTGCTCTTTGTGGCAAAAATAAGAAGGATGGACAGAGATATGAACCATTCAGTAACACGAACCTGAAACCAAGAGTATATTTTAGAAATGGAGAGCTACAGTATCTGAGGGTGTCTCTCTTCACTGCTCACTCCATCTTTACATTCTTCCATCTCCGATTTGGCAGATTATATTCCAACTCGGAGAGCAAAAATAATGCTGAAACATTACGTTTTGTTAGCGGGAACAGATTGACAAGAATCCTTAATGTCACACAAACAAACCGTTTCCACCTATAGCACTCGCAACAGGAAGCCAGACAAACTTCACTGCGGTGAGGATACCAAAATATCACTTCCTGTTGCTGCCGTTTGTCTGTAAGGCTGTATGACCTTATGATCTGCAGTTCAAAACTATGACTGCTTAATTCATTCTCGCATCTTATGATACATGTTTTTGTGTTTCATCCTATCCTACGAAGCACAAATATCTGAAAGAATAAGCCCAAAACACACTGTAGTAACAGTGTCAGTGCCAGGAGAAGAACAAGACCGCTGGATCGGAGGTCCTGACAGACAGCAGCGTCGCCGCCCTGCTCTCAGATCTGCAGCTGCCTCTTGTCCTCAGTCCCAGATGGCTAATTACAAAACACAGACAGGCCTATGCCTGAACACTGGCACATAAAGGACATCTGAGAACTCCTATAATGGAAGAGCTTCACCTTGGGAATACACAGGATAAGCTCAGGACAGAAAATAAAGGGCCAGATAAAGTTCATGACACAGTGCACCAGTCAGTAACACATTATAGAAAATGATCAGAAGCGTGTGGAAGAGGAGGACAATAAAGTTCACACTGGTAGACACACGCTACCTCAGTGTGTTCGTGCAAGATGGAAATATATTTCACAACCGATTTCCCAATACCACAGCTGATTACGCAGGTATCTTTGTTTTGGCATGTCACAGTTAGCTCAGCAAGCTACGCACACACACACACACACACACACACACACACACACACACACACACACACACACACAACACACACACACACACACACACACACACACACACACACACACACACACACACACACACACACACACACACACACACACACACACACACACACACACACACACACACACACACACACACACTAAATGGGTGTGTTTGAATAGTCTCATATGTGAAGGATTTTATTGTTGCCAAGCATTAAGCCTGTAACTTGCATGTAAAAACATGATATAATAGTTACACTGATGAAGCAACAAACTGACCAAAACAAAAACTACTACTACCACAAAGTATTAGACTCTGACATTTGTCTTTATTATGAGCAATAATTCATCCTTAAAATATAAAGATTAGTGTTTATCATTTGGCTTAGCAATAATTGAAAATGACTTTAAATGTATAAAACAGCGAAACAAGCTACAATTTAACATTAATGGGCAATTGTGTACCTTCAATTTACGTCCACAAAAGTGCTTGTTTTAACATGATGGAAAGGATTCCTACAGAGGTCGACCTTTCTGTTTTGTTTTTTTTTTAAACAGAAACTTCCTCGAAATTGCTATCGCTAAAGCCACCAGACTCCATGTAAATAAACAATAATTTTATCATCGGAAAATACATTTCATTCAAAGTCGACGGACACAAAATAAAACTATAAAAAGCCGTTTTGATTCATATTTCCACTTTTCCAACAATCCTCACTCTGGTTTGGTTGAAATAAACACATAGTTTACTAATTTACATGTGAAAATATGTTGGCTCTATACACGCTAAAAGTATTGTTTTTTAAATGGAGTCTGGTGGGTTTAGCGCTAGCGATCTTGGAGCTGTTTCTGGTTAAACAAAGAGGATTTTATGCTTTAAAAAAGGTCTATCTCTGTAGGTATCCTTTCCATAATGTTGTCAGACACTTATGTGTGGCAAAAACAGCATTTTAAGTGGACACGGCTGCTGGTCACAGCTTTCTCAGTAAATACTGGACTAATTTCAAGGTTTTCCCATCAGTCACTTACACACAAAAACATAGCAAAATAGGGTCTAGGTTGAAAAAAAAAAAAAAAAAACGTAGTTACCCTTTAAACTCAGTATAATGGTCCTGACCTGAGGGTTGACAGTCATGTTTACAGCGTCATTGAAAGAAATACAATATCTTTTTTGCTTTGCTAGTTAACAGTTGTGCACGGAAGAGCACAATGTGCTCCTATGTATAATGGGTCAACGTCCCAGAATATCAAACTAGTAAGGGGCAAAAAGGCAAAAACAATCTGACGTGCTAGTTCAATCGGGACATTGTGAGGTTTTCCAGCTGCTGCATCGCTTCTCTTTCACACCACGCAGAATAAAACAAGCAATTTGTGTCACAGTCTGATTTCAGTGTTACCCAACACCAAATGATGAAATATCTTTAGGAACAATGCTGTTCATCGCTGTAGTAGGGTTCCACAGGCTTGAATCTATGGGTGCTTTCACACATATAGTTTGGTGGTGATTCGAGGGTGAAGTAGCAAAATTGTTTCATTTTTCATTTGGTTCGCTTTGCTTTCACACTGCACTTTTTTAAATGCACCAAACACTGTAAACACCAGTCACGCGATCGAGACGGTTGCTCGTTTATTAGACAGACTATCCGAAACCGGCCGACGCTTCTGATCTCAGAAATAATGGAGCAACACCACATTTATAACCCTCTGCTGAATTATTTTGATCCAAAATGTATCACCAATAGCCAAGACCATATTATAATTATGTAACTAAGTAAAGCACTGTAACGTGAACAGTCTATGCATAGAACGATAAAATCTGACCAGCAGTTGCTGGATGTATTTAGCCTACAGAGCTCCAGGACGCCGGCTACCAGCGGCAGGTGTTTAGCCGCCAACAGGTGACTGTGAGCCGGCTCCAGGCGCTGCCAGATGACGGTCCTTTAGGGGCTGTGGTGGCGGAGTTTAGACAGAAAAAGTAAGCGTCATGTAGCAATGACAGTTAAGTTTAGGCACCAAAACGACTAGTTAAGTTTAGGAAAAAGATCGAATTTGGATTCAAACACTCCCGAGGAACCAACGAGCGTTTCCTGGTTGAAAGTATTTTGTTTTCGCCACGACGTGCACCCTGTATATCTGTATATAATTATTATTCTGAAACAGATTTCCACCATATTGACCCTGGTGATAACTGCCATCTAAGTGGGTTAGGGTTCAGGTTCAGACGTCATGGACAAAATTAGATTAGATTGAAAGTGAATTATTATGTCAAGCCCTCCGCAGAGAACCCTGATGGCCTAGAGGTTTTAAGACACTGTCCATGAAATCCCATGTCCCCAGTTCAAGTCTTTCGTTCAGGTCTTTTGTTACATGCCATCCTTTCTCTCTCCCCTCATTTCCTGTCAGCTCTCCACTGTCCACTTTGAATATAAAGAAAAGTCGCAAAGAAAAAAAAGCCTCAAGGACCCAAAGCAGACTTTCCTCTGCTCAAATTTAATAACAAAGAAAAAACCTATCTCATTAAGACTCCAGTGTAATAATGCAGAATCATTCATTATTGAAAAGCCTGCGTCCGATCCCATCCTTTTTATTTATTGGAAATAATTCCACATCAAAAGCAGAGCCCTCTCGACTGCCCTTGGATTTAATAATACAATGTGATTCCTCATCCAAAGCCTGCACCCCAAGTTCACCGCCAGACAGCAGTTCCTTAAAGGTTCATGCAGAAGAAAAGCATCACTTTGAAGGGGCGGGGATGGGGAGGTCTTCTACTCTCCCCCGTTTACTTCAGGAATGCTCACTTGTCAGCGCAGCGTGGCGGCGGGCTGAAAGAGCCTCCTCCATTCAGCCATTCATCTGACACACAAAGGCAATTTCACAGGAAGACAAGCTTTCTCACCGCTTTTCTTTCTCACCTCTCCTCGTCGTCTCTTCGGCCCTTCCCTCTCTCTCGCACGCTGATTCTCACACACACACACACACACACACATACACACACACACACACACACACACACACACACACACACACACACACACACACACACACACACACACACACACACACACACACACACACACACACACACACACACACACACACACTGTCATTAGCATACTAATGGACGTCCAGGAGAACATGAACGTGAACCAGTGGGAAACTGGTGGTAAAAAAAACAAACATAGAAAGAAGGCCTGGGAATGGCAGCGTACCGCTCTATCTGTGGCGTTCTCTTGGCTGACTCCGTCTTAGGCCGCTGTCGATTTTTTTTCTGCTCGGAAACACAGCACGACCCAAAGACCTTAATCCATCAGTGTGATGAATACAAGGGAAGTCACACTAAAGAAAATGGAATTGATGCAGCCTTTCTGTCTGGTCTGGAAAGTCTTCTCAAGCCTGGTTACATTAAGTTGGATGAATCATACTTTAATTGTCGGTAGATTCTAAGGCGTCTGTGCTTGATAGGTGGGAAAACATTATTGCTTTTCCGTAAGTTAGAAATGGCAGGAAAAGAGCCTGATCTTGCATGCTGCAAGTCAAGAAAGACTGACTATCTGCTGTCATGACAAACGGCCACCCAGAGGCTTCAAGCTTAGACGCTGTCTCCACAAATACAGTACAGGCCAAAAGTTTGGACACACCTTCTCATTCAATGTGTTTCTTTATTTTCATGACTATTTACATTGTAGATTCTCACTGAAGGTATCAAAACTATGAATGAACACATATGGAATTATGTACTTAACAAAAAAGTGTGAAATAACTGTAAATTTAAAAAAAAAAAAAAAAAAAAAAAAAAAAAAAAAAAAAAAAAAAAAAAAAAAAAAAAAAAAAAAAAAAAATTTTTATCCCTCTTTTGAAAAATGGGAAAACAGCTGGAGCATTATATTTTATATTTTGTTACCCAGAGAGTGAGGAGAAAAAACTGTGAATGTCCCTTTAATTTGTCAGTCTGTACATTTTAGCCCTTTTAAAAAAAAGTTGAGTGGGCCGTCAAAGAGCTGATCACCGGTTGGAAGTTCAGTTGCATAAGAGCATCGGGGGTTGGAACATGTATTTATGATGACGCCTGGGTGCCCTTTGCAGTCAGGTTATAAATAGCTCTTTGCCTTTGGGTGGCCCTTCAGAGCAGGTGTCTGAGTGCTCATCAGAGTGTGGACCAACCATGGCTGCCATATGCTGCTTACTCTCACTCAGACTGGCTCTCATCTGGATGATGAGACACCTGAATAAATCCCTAATACTCCACAATCGGGAAAGTGGCACAAAGCAACTTAAAATTGGTCTCCCCCCCATCTATCAGTCAATTTAAGGCTTTGATAAATTACTTCCATGTATCTTCTTGTTAGAGCTGTAACAATTCAAAATTTTGCTGTACAATTAATTTTCGCAGAAATAATTGCGATTAACAATATGAAATTGTCTCTTTAATTTATTACATTTACATTTATTAAAGTATTACTTTCGTTAAACAAATTAAGGTTTTGAATGAATTCCAGGATCCATCTTTTGTTATATATCGCTGTCATGTGACCCAGATAATGTGGTAACACAAATACACAGCCTATGAAGTAAACAACACCTCTTTATTCTCAGGCCTTAAAGCGCCCATATTATGCTCATTTTCAGGTTCATAATTGTATTTAGAGGTTGTACCAGAATAGGTTTATGTGTTTTAATTTTCAAAAAACACCATATTTTTGTTGTGCTGCACATTGCTGCAGCTCCTCTTTTCACCCTGTGTGTTGAGCTCTCTGTTTTAGCTACAGAGTGAGACCTCTCACTTCTATCCCATCTTTGTTGGGAGTCGCACATGCTCAGTAGCTAGGTAAGGACTACTAGCCAGTCAGAAGCAGAGTATGAGGGCGTGCTACGCTAGCAGCTAGGCGAGCATTATAACGTGTGTTCCAAAGTGACCATGACAAGAAGCTTATGTCCATCTTACTAGCTGCAGGTAGAAAGGCCATAACTCGTAAATGGCTGAAGCAACAGGCTCCTTCGATCGATGACTGGATAGACATAGTTTATGACATATACAAAATGGAGAGATTGACATATTATCTCAAACTTCGGCCAAGAAGATTTTGCCAGCTTATGGTCTAAGTGGACCGTATATATTGCTCCCAGAAGAGTAGACTTTATATAATGTATACTACATGCATTTAATTCAAGTACATTTAATTCAAGTACACACAGTTCTATAATGTATATAGTTCAAGTTGTGGTACCAGCCAGACCTTTTATTGAAGATTAAGCACAAGTTATCAAAAGACAGTCAATTGTTTTGTTTTTGTTGTTTGTTTTTTTGCTTTCTTTTTTGTATGTGAAATCCATGAGAAATGTGACGGGTAATAACCTGGAGGTTGGCCAGATGTTTTTTGATCGTACTAATGTGGATTCTACTGCTTGTCTCTCTGTGTCTTTGTGAATACGTCCCTGACTTGTGGTTATTGTTTTCTGTAATGCTCTGGATACCAAAAAAAAAAAAAAAAAATATTCCTCAAAGTAGCCACCCTTTGCTTTTTTTGATAACTCTGCAAACCCTTGGTGTTCTCTCAATGAGCTTCATGAGGTAGTCACCTGAAATGGTTTTACCTTCACAGGTGTGCTTTGTCAGGGTTCATTAGTGGAAGTTTTTCCCTTATTAATAAAAAAAGCAAAGGGTGGCTACTTTGAAGAATCTAAAATATAAGACATGTTTCCAGTTATTTTACACTTTTTTGTTAAGTACATAATTCCATATGTGTTCATTCATAGTTTTGATGCCTTCAGTGAGAATCTACAATGTAAATAGTCATGAAAATAAAAAGGAAACGCATTTGAATGAGAAGGTGTGTCCAAACTTTTGGCCTGTACTGTATATCGGCATCGAAGATATGGCCATATGCCCAGCCCTTGTATGAAGTAATGGAGGCTGGGTAATTACCCAAAGTGCCCATCTACTTTGCTTCAAAATATTATTGGAGCGGGATGAGTATTAAATGCTATTCTAAGACAGCAGCACAGTCCGGTCGGTAGGGGTGAGTGGCTCAGACCTGATACCTGATAGTTTCTATCACTGACATGAGAGAGAGATCCCATTCATTTGGGATATACTTTAAAAAGGTTTGGGGAGGCCTTTCAGCAGCTCTTTGGATTTCACGGTGAGTGTGTGTGTGGTTACATTTCTACTTGATGTGATGACAGAATTTGTTCCATTTCCCAATCTGATAAATAACAGAGCAACGTGATGAAGGGGGATTTACATAAACGTCATGAAGTGCCGTTAACTGCTATAAAAAGATACACTTCCATGCCTGTTGCTCATCGCTGTAGAACCCCCCAGAGGTCACCACCGTGCTGCGGGGCACCTCTCCCACCACTTCCTCCTCCCAGTGTCAAACCTAAACTGCACAAAGGGACAGAAAGTGCAAATGAAACTCTTGCTGGTGTAACGTTTTCAGTTCAGCTCTCAGATTGCCTCTCAGCATCTGGCCGGCACACAAGCTGCTGACACACACACACACACACACACACACACACACACACACACACACACACACACACACACACACACACACACACACACACACACACACACACACACACACACACACACACACACACACACACACACACACACACACACACACACACACACACACACACACACACACACAAAGAGCACAATCTTCAAAAGTTGATGTCAACGACAATAAAAGGATGAAACAATCAATTAGTTCATCTACAGAAAATAATCTGCAACTAATTTGACAACACTGACTAATTCTATTAATCAATTTACACTCCCTAATATAGCTTCTCAATTGTGATGATTTGCTTGTTTTTTTCATCTTATGTGTTACTACACTGAATATTTTTTTAGCCATTAATCATCATTTTCTAAGATTTAATAAATCAAATGTTAATTGAGAAAATAATCCCCTGATTAATCGATAAGGAAAAGGAAATATAGTTACAGCCCAGAACTTTCAGACATATTTCACGGTCTTCCTCAGCAGACAAAGCAAACTTCATCTGCTGAGGAAGACCAGAAGGTGTGGTTGAAAGCTCTGTATAAAGCTAATAATTTATTTTATGTTCTAGTACAGAAAGTATACTTTCTGTATTGCGAGTTCATAAACTCCTGTCCTCTTATTGTAGCATTAAAGCAGGACACTTTGGATATGTTCACACCTGAGAACCTTTTTTTACAGACATTAGAATGATGCCTAAAAAAACCCAAAAAAAAACTGTATTCTAAACCTAAAAGACAAAGAAACTGGGGCACCAGCCTTCCCATTTTTCATATTTTTACAAGCATTGATCCCATGAATAAACTACAGCTCTGAAACATTAAAGAGCTACTGCTTCAAGCGACATTAAATATAGATAATAACTAATTCTACTGAGAAACTTACAATCGGCCACACTAAAATGTATCTTAAGGCTCTGACACATACAGTGTCTGAATTCCTCAGGCTGCAGTATATTGGAAATGCTAATGTAGAAAAAAAAACAGACCAAAGAATCCTTCATCCTTCAAAATCCTCTGGTTTAAGAAATCATACTTTCACAAGCTGGTGGCCAAGAAATCCTTCAGCCTCACACAAGTCTGTCTTTGTGTGTGCGTGTGTGTGCGTGTGTGTGCGTGCGTGTGCGCACAGTGCGAGGTCCCCTGCCTTCCCAACACACCAAGAAAGCCTAAGTTGACATCAGATGCCTCAGGAATGCCATAGTAGTGACAAGGAGAAAGGAGGAAAAGAAAGTGAGAGAAATCCATCTGGAAGGAGAGATGCGGCCCAACAAGACTGACTGGTTTGCTGGATTGAGGGGGACGAGCCTACTCTGGTCAAATCTGAACAACCTGTGGAGCATGTTGTACCGGTGTTTTTCCACTTTTCCCTCATTGCTCAAGTCAATATAGTTAAAGTAGGCATTTCATACTACATGTCTGCTTTAAGTCAGTTTAGGCGACTTTTCTTTAGTCATTGTACACTCTTTTTAGTAGTTCGGCATCAAGTTTTAGTGGTTTACGGCTCTTTTTTTAGCCATCGTAACTTACTTTAGTCATTTGACATCTCTTTTTAGTCATTTTACGTCTCTATTCCGTCATTTCGCATGTGATTTGGCCTGCTTGCTCTTTGAAGTCATTTGATTGACTCTCCAACAACAAATGTTAACAGTCATTCATTCATTCAGAGGTTCTGTTCCAGGGCCCATGGGCTTCTACCCAGTAGGCCTGCTCAAGAGTACATCCATGATACTTATATACCAACTAAATATCCCCTTCGGACTCTGGTAGGGGGGGGGGGGGCAACAGTGGTGGCCGACCAGATTCCACCCCTCTGTGACCAACAACATTACTGCCTGGAAGTGCTTAGTAAGGCTAGGGCATCATATGGTCTAGAGACAAAGCCAAATAACACATTTTGAGAGACATTTGCATTTCACTTGCACAATATAAATATAATTGACTTCAAGGCAGGATATATATTTAGTGTAACATTAAAATGGGCTAAAAGACAAATTAAAAGTTTTTTTTTTTTTTTTTTTTTTTTTATTTTTTTTTTTTATTTTTTTTTTTTTTTTAAACAGACAGTTTTTTTTTTTTTTTTTTTTTTTTTTTTTTTTTTTTTTTTTTTTTTTTTTTTTTTTTTTTTTTTTTTTTTTTTTTTTTATACAGCACAGCTGAAGACATGAAAGGAGAGAGAGAGGGGGAATGACATGCAGCAAAGGACAGAGGTCGCAGTCGAACCCAGGCCCGCTGTGTCGAGGAGTAAACCTCTATATATGGGCGCCCGCTCTACCAACTGAGCTGAGCTATCTGGGTGCCCGACCCATGTCTTTTTTTTAAATTATAAATCAGGTCGAGGTACTACTGTATATTAATAATTTGAAAGTATCAAAACGCTCAATCCACAGAGAAATGCACACAGCCCGTATTCAGAAACTGTGCCATTAAACAAGCTGCCAGGACTTCGTACAGTTGTGATGTCACAAGTATACTATATATAGGTGGAAAGTGACGCTACAGTGCCATTACAGTCATCACCGGCTGCAATGATGGTGCAGAGACACTGAGAGCGCAGATGCGGAAGACCCGGAAATGCTGACCAATCAGAGCAGACCGGGCTTTTTCAGGAGGGGGGGCTTAAAGAGACAGGCGCTAAAACAGAGCGTTTCAGACAGAGGGTGAATACAGGTATATTTAGACAGACAGTATGAGAAAAATAAAGTGTTTTTTTTTACATTAAAGCATTTAAACTTGTTTAAGTAGAAACCCAAAATATAACTATGAACCCTAAAATGAGCATAATATGAGAACTTTAAGACAGAAAATAACACAAAATGGTTTTCAAAGCCAGAGTTCACATTCCTCTGTTGAAGAAGTCTGATCACACTTATCAACTTAGCTCATGGGGTAAGCAATAAGCTAGCCACAGGCAGATTACTATCAGCTCACACACCCTGACAGAAGAGGAAGTTAGTTTTGCATTCTCACTGGCCTCAGTGCGTGAAACTTTCCTGGAGGTGTCATGCATTGTGGTGATGCAATATTCTGACATTTGGACTGACGTCTTATGGGGATCATTTTGACTCATTTGGATGACTTTTATTTCTTACGTGTCTACTTTTTGTACAATGGTTTTATTGGACTTTTAAAACACTGTAATTGAGAGGGTATGCAGAAAATTTAAAAGTACTATGTAAGTATCTCTTCAAAAGGTAGAAAATATGTAACATTGTTGTTGTCCTGTGTAAACCATGTATTTCCAAAACATCAACAATTTAAATATTCATGAGCTCAGACTAACAGCCCTGTTTTCAACTTTCTGACAATGCTTGTTTCACTTCATACTGGTTTATTTATCTTATCAGAAGTGGGACCCTTAAATGAACGCATTTATAATATATAAATAGAACGAGACTGACAAATCGCAAAAGCTGCGATCACAAAAAAAGAATTGTTTGGTTTTTCATTGCTACACAATCTAACCAACAACAGGGTCGGAAACACCTGGCCCCTGTGGGCTTATGTGACATATATACAGTACAGGCCAAAAGTTTGGACAGACTTTCTCATTCAATGCGTTTCCTTTTTATTTTCATGACTATTTACATTGTAGATTCTCACTGAAGGCATCAAAACTATGAATGAACACATATGGAATTATGTACTTAACAAAAAAGTGTGAAATAACTGAAAACATGTCTTATATTTTAGATTCTTCAAAGTAGCCACAGTTTGCTTTT
Organism: Perca fluviatilis; assembly: GCF_010015445.1. NCBI lineage: Eukaryota > Metazoa > Chordata > Actinopteri > Perciformes > Percidae > Perca > Perca fluviatilis. Next base: position 2,574,027 of record NC_053133.1, on the reverse strand, counting down.
TTATTAATAAGGGAAAAACTTCCACTAATGAACCCTGACAAAGCACACCTGTGAAGTGAAAACCATTTCAGGTGACTACCTCATGAAGCTCATTGAGAGAACACCAAGGATTTGCAGTGATTACCAAAAATCAAAGGGTGGCTACTTTGAGGAATCTAAAATATAAGACATGTTTTCAGTTATTTCACACTTTTTTGTTAAGTACATAATTCCATATGTGTTCATTCATAGTTTTGATGCCTTCAGTGAGAATCTACAATGTAAATAGTCATGAAAATAAAGAAACACATTGAATGAGAAGGTGTGTCCAAACTTTTGGCCTGTACTGTATGAATGAGAGCAGATGAAAAAAAAAAAACTTGTAAAACAACACACGCAAGTTTAAGGCTAGCAGTAATACTGTGCAAAAATGGCCAAGGCCGGGTTTAAGAGCAATCCACATGTTCTCATATAAGATTTTGGCAAGAGTAGCGTTGCTCCTTTAAATACTAGCTCAATGCGTAGTGTGTACGTAGTGAGTGTGTGGCCGAGCCAGCTAGAGAAAGATGGTGGATCGGACCAGACAGGTGTTTGCGATCGGAGCAGCGAACAAATTAACGGTAAAGTTGTGGTAGTAAATGTACTGAACGGTATCAGTTTGTCCATGAATAAATGCTGCAGCTCATCAAGACCCAGAGTTAGCCCCGAAGTAGTCTCGCATTGCCAGACCCACCTCCAAAGCGTTGTGGAGGAGGGGTCTGGCTAGTCCACACAGCATTACAGTATGGGAGAAAAACATGCTCTTGATGCTAAGCGCTGGACGGAGCAACGGTGCCTCTGCAAAATAGCCTCGGGAAAGAGCTTGTTTTGGTGGAATGGGTGTACGTTTCAAAGTAAATAAATAATTGTAGCCTAACACCAGACCCCCAACTGAGATGTACATGTGCTCCTGAATTCTTACAAGGTCCAAAGCAAAGCGCATCAAAACATACATCTTTATACTGCTGAGTCGTTTAAGCTATAGTGCGTAGTTTCTGTCGCCCCCATGAGGAATTCTAAGTAATGACAACAACATTGTCGGCATGTCCACATGATACAAGCCTTCCGTGATCACGCACCGCCCCCACGCCTCCTCCACCCAGTTACTAGAAGCCAAGAAGGACACAGAGGATTAAAATAAAAAATAAAAAGATAATTATGTCGAGTTTCTGTGCGTGAAAGTTGCCGGACAACACCAGTTTCTGAACATAGTCCTAATGAGAAATCCAGAGAGAGTTGTGTGGAGCTGATAGTCTTAATTAGCTTTGTAGTTACGCACGAAAGCTTTACGGTCATTTATTAGGCTAAGCAGAAATGAAAAAACTTGCTCTGATTTCAGCTTCTACAATGTGGTGATTTGATGCTTTCCTCAGTTTTATATCATTGAAAATGAACTTTTCTTTTTGAGTTTTCTGTTGGTCAGACAAAGATGTCAACTTGAGCAGCATTTTTCACTTTATAGGTACAATAATCAATAGAATAATCAAAAATAAACAGGCCAATCCATATTGAAACATAATCATAAATGATTACCCAAACATATTATAAGTACTGACAACGATATCGGCCAGTAAAGTAGCCTCACCAATACGTACACGGTGGACTCCGATTCTGACTTTTTGTATGATAATTGAAACCAGGTTCAACAGAATTTGCAAACACTGTTGTTATGTTTGTAATCCAACAGAACATGAATAGGATTGGATACCAGACTTGGCTGGGGAGGAGAGGAGGTTGGGAAAGGAACAAGCGGCGCTCGCACAATGGAGCCGTGAGGAAATGAGCTGAGAGGAAGGAGAGAAAGAATGGTCATTGACTGGTTTGCGGCGGCTGGTGTACAGGTTGAGTCAAGTTCACCGGGACGTGATTAGTGATTCTGGCTCAGGATCAGCTGGCGTGTGCAACTTTCATACAGGGTTACATTTGGACTTTACAAACATTGACCAGTTTTTTCCCTGGGTTTGTGGAAGACTTAGGTGCTTACGTATTTGGAAGAGGGGTCCTACCTCAAGAAAATGTTTTTTTTTTTTTAATGAAAGAAATATGCAATTTCACATTATTTTGGACCATTATTATTATCATATCTGTGTCTAAAATGTTAGAAAAGCTAGAGAAGATAATGAATAAAAAACACTAAGTTTAAAGACAAAACGTGCTAAAGAAGTCCACTGGGGACCGACTACAATCATCAGATCTAAGAGAAGTCTTTTAGTAAGTTTTGATTCTCAGGACTGATGTTACATTCATTCGGCTTAGGTGGAGACTTGTCTATATCCTTGACATTCCACTTCTGGTATTGCTCCGTTGCCGTCATAAATTACGCCAGATTTCACTCATTTTCGGCCGGATGTCCGATGTTTGAACGTACACATGTTCCACCAAAACAAGTTCCTTCCAGAGGCGCCGTGGCTCTGTCCGGAGCTTAGCTCCGCCCAAGACGATTGTGATTGGTTTAAAGAAATGCCAATAAACCAGAGCACGTTTTTTCTCCCATCCCAGAATGCTGTGGGGACTAGCCAGACCTTCCTTAGGAAAGAGATTTATTTCCTCAACAGTAGAGTGTGTGTCTGCCCTATGATTTAGCGGGTGTATATATTGACATTAGTGTGGTCATGGTATAAACAAACACCATCTACTGTACTTCAGGGCCTGTCCCTCTTGTTGGCTCATGCTGCCACTCCACAGAATTTACTGAAGCCAACGAGCAAACAGTAGCAGCAGTGTCAGAGTGAATGGAGCCACAGAGGCCTTATCTTGATGCTGGGATGCCGAGGCAGAAGTTACACGTTTACATTGGGAGTCACAGGCTACTTTAGGGACACTATTTCAACCACGGCAATATGCGGAAGCCCTTTAGAAACACACCCAATTCAGCTAGTTAGTAGTGCCGCTCTATTATGGGAAAAATCATAATCACAATTATTTTGGTCAATATTGAAATCACAGTTATTTAACACGATTACTCATTGACTTTTGGAAAGATGTTGCAATTATTGAATCTTAAAAAACAGCGTAAAAGTTGAACAAATCAACAGTGAAAACACCTTGAACTGGGAAATTTTTCCCTATGAACTTGTTTTTCTCATTCAGAACACAAGACAAAATAAGAGTTGACTTGCAAAACGTAATGTGCGAAATAATCGTTCTCTAATAACTCTGTTTTTGTGATAGTTAGGGACAGAAAGCGTGATCACGATTAAAATGTTGATTCATTGATACACCTTTATGCTGCAGATGCAATGTCTTTTAATTCAAAACTTTAATGACCTCGGCGTTCCGCTAAGGTCAAAAGGAGCACATATCAGCCGAGTCCGGTCACAAGACCTATTCCATAAGAGTCCCTCTGCAGCTCAGACTCCCGAAGCTCTTCCCTCTCCATCTCCGTCCCATCTCCGTCCCTCACACACAGAGATAATGCTAATATAGGCACTCCTGTAAGAAATGCCAATGAACCAGAGCATGTTTCTCTCCCATCCCAGAATGCTGTGTGGACTAGCCAGACCCTCCTCCGCAGCGCTGTGGAGGAAGGTCTGGCAATGCGAGACTTCTTCTAGAGTCACAGCAGCCTTGCTCATTAGAACCACCGTCGTCGATCCGGTTGGTGGATCATAGTCTCTGTCGTACAATAATACTGTACATGACAGGATAAATGGGTGAGGTCCATAGTATGTTCTCACTGCACTAGGATTCGTACACATCTATTTTTTGTAATATTTGGTTTCTAATATTCAGGTTTATAGATTTTGAAGGCATACGTTGCAATACAGATGCTGCGGCTGCAATATGAATACATTATTGAGCTTCAAAGTTTGATCTTCACCTTGGAAACAGCAGTTGACAAAAGTGCACTTAACTGTAGTTGACAAGGTCCATTTAGTAGCCACTCTGGTGCTTTAAATCATATCACATGGGCTTCACCAGAAGATGGGCTTTGCCAAGTAGTTATGGGAGTGCACTAGGATTGGGCATCGAGAACCAGTTCCAACTTGGAATTGTTTAAAAAAATTACAATTACATTGGAATCATTTGGAAAATTTGGTTCAGAATCTGATCATTGGTTTCAAATTTAACATGGGCAACATTTGGTCTCCATAGCGGCCAGGCGCTTGTTGTGTTGGCACCATGGAGCACAGTAAGCGGCGCTCTAACGTATGGCTGAAAAAGCCCGGCAAAACTGTAAATCACCTTTGAATAAAAATAAAAATGTTTTTATCTTGTATATGTGACCCGTTTCAACACCAGCTCTCAAAGAATCAGAATCAAGGGCGCCCGGATAGCTCAGTTGGTAGAGCCGGCAGCGGGCCCGAGTTCAACTCTGCCCTGTGGCCCTTTGCTGCATGTCATTCCCCCCTCTCTCCCCTTAAGCTGTCCTGGAACCAGAATTGTTAAAATCAAAACAATGCCCAACCCTCGATTGCAGATCAAATTCCCATTTGTTTTTCTATCTAGTGATGAAGATCATGCGTTATGATTGAAAGCTCCAGAACAACTACAATGGCTCATTTTGGTTTTTAGACAGTTGGTTGATGTCACTTTGGGCTCTGGAAAATTGTGTTTTATAAATGCATGAAACGTAAAAATTCTCAGATGAATCAATAATGAAGATCATCACTACTTGCAGCCCTGCTGTCCTCCCCCAGAAAACTGGTTTGTAGCTAAGACCCGATGTGTTCCACCCCATTACTCCCTGGACGCTAAGTATCTTTAGACCCATTTGTTTTTCAGCCACAAACCTGACCTATTCAAGCTTACTGCCAGCTGAGCTCTGCTGCCAAACTGTGGTGTAAATAAAGCCGGTGTGGAGTACAGCTCGTAGTCCTTGCCTCCGTTCTTTCACAGCGGCTCCACGGCTCCCCGAATGGGATCTCCAAAATAAGCTGCATTGCTCCAGATTTAAACTAGAACAACCTCTCTTTGTGTGTCTCTCTTTTCTTGCATTCAGGCATCTTCTGTGTCTGCCAGTTTCACTAGCACAGGTTAAGTTTAGCATTTAACCAAGGGCTTTGTTAAACGGGGAGTCCCCTAAGCCCACATCCAGTTTTGCTGTGGGCTTGTTTCCTTAGCAATACAATCAAGACAATCAGGCCTCTTTTAATACAATACATTAACATCACACAGGCAGGACATGTCGGATGTGCTGAGACAGAAACTGTAGCCTATCCTGTCAGAGAAGGTCTCAATATTTAAATCCTGTGCTCGAGGGAGGGAATTATAAATTCAACTTTCAACTTTATTTTGTTCCCTGTGGGCAATTACAGCAAGGCAATTTTGAAAACAACATAGACATACAATACAGAAGGAGATGGCGGGTGCCTAAATATCAGTGGGCTAGAAGATCAACAAACGTCACTAGTGGCCGACTTTTACCGACTTTCACATGTCCCAGTGTGTAAAGCACAGCATCAATAACATCTAAAAAAGCGGCAGAATGACGATAAAAATTAAATTACACACAATAAAGTCGAAGTGACATTCTTGCCTCTACTCGACAGTAGCGTTACTGCACACACTGCTGCACCTGAAGACGAGTCCAGACAAATACCTCGATGTCGACAGTGTGACGATATTGTAGGGTTGACAACTGGTGCTTTGACTAAATATCCTCACAATTAGATTTAAGATAAATAGTCATCAGTAATGTGGACATAATGACTGAATAATAGAAAGCTCTCATAAAGTCAGAAAATGACATCACTTTACTGTCATGTAGCCTTTAAAAACCAGGAAAAGACACCACTTAAGCCCTATTACGATATTACGTTGGGTAAGCAAGGCCCTACTTTTGGAGTTTTTTTCATCAGTAGGGTTGATGTTAAGAAACATTATGGGATGCTGCTCATGGCATCAATCCTCCCTCCAGCCCCATGCACCTATGATCTCATCTCCAACCTGACTGGACTGTTAGTCTGCTCCACTGCAGGACAATAAACCCACAAAGTTGACATGCGAGTGGCCCGGTGTACTGCCTGTCGGCTCGCCAACCACCATTGAACCATCCACCCCTGCCCCACCACACCACACCACACCACACCACACCACACCAGGGCCGCAGCATCCCTCCCTCCCGCCCGCCCAGCAGCTGCAGGACTCACCCAGCGTTTTGACTGCGATCTGCCGCGTCAGAGGCGGCGGCAGGTTGATGCAGACCAGATCCACATCCTGGTGCAGCAGCACATCGTCGATCCGGTTGGTGTAAAACGGGACGTTCATCTCCTTGGCCAGCTCCTCCGCCTCCTCCTGGGTCCGGCCCCACAGCGCTTTGACGGCGAAGCCCTCGTTCTTCAGCAGCGGGATGATCACCCTGGTGGTCAGGCTGGTGCCGAACACGCCGACCCCTGGAAGCATGGCTCGGTTAATTATTATTATTTTTTTCTTTATCTAGTTCTCTCGGTTTTCAGTTGTTTTAAACAGCTGTGGATGACGCCAGATCTGACCGGGAGGGACGCGGCGGATGGGACCGTCAGGTCGGCCATCCACCTGCAGCCAAACACCCGCTGTGCTGCATTTTCCCCGTCGCTCCGGCTCTGCGATCGGGCATGTAATGTCGTTATTACCCCACGGAAAATAATCCTAAAACAGATTTGAAAACCGGGACAGGCTTCCTCCGCGTTAGAAAGACCAATTTAAACGCACCATTCCGGGTCGCTACCTCGTCCACGTCTGACAGCGATCAGCGCATTGACTGCACCAAGCGGTGAAGGGCATGTCACCTCCTTCCTGGGTTTGGTATTCCTTTTCGAGCGGTCCCCTCGGTCCCCCCCTCCCCCCTTCAGGTAAAGCGAGACGGAATCAAATGAGAGCCAGAAAGGTGCTTTATCTGACGGCTCGCTGACACAAACACGGCCGCCGCTTACTGTCCGCGGGATCCGGCTGCAGCAGCGCTACCCTGCTCCAGGCTGCTGTTGATGTTGCGGCTCAGACCTGCGCGGTCAAGTCAGAGACAGTAACAGGAAGCGCTACTTGTAAAGGATTTTCAAAATAAAAGCGTCCATGACACGAATATGTTCAACATTTAATACACCATTGGAGCTTATTGAGTAGGCTATTAGAAGATGTGTAATAAAATACAGCGATACACTGATATTCAGTTTTAAATAATTTTATTTTGTTTTAATTACATACCCTTAAAGCATCTATGGGTAAATGTAAAGCAATCTGAATCTGCATGACCAACCAGCTCCACTACCTATATGAGTATATACTCCGTGATACTCATAGTGCACTGCATTTTTTGCATTATTATTATTATTAGCACGGTCTCTTAAATTGTAATGAGAGGACAGTTTAGATTGTGTTGGTTATGTTTTGCCTGTTATCATTGTTATTCCTGTACATATTCATTTATGTATTGATTGATGAGAAGTAATCTTTTATTCAGCATTGACCTTAGCTTCCCAAACACTGTCAGTGAGCTACTTTTTATTATTATTATAATTATTATAATTATTATTATTATTATAACAAATAGTATACATTGGAGTGGGAGTGTTAGGCTACAAATGTTACACTTTTATTTTATTGACAACCTTGGACAGTTTCCGGTCTTTTTCTATCTGTCTTTGTGTGACTTTCGTAGCTTTTACCGCGCTCTCCTCCCCAATTTAACCCTTCGGCTGCTGGAGAGAAATAATAACAATCACTCTAATATTCCTTCACTAGCAGTGGTGGAATGTTACTACATTTACTCAAGTATACTGTACTGAAGTACAAATGTTGAGGTACTTGTTGTATCACAGTATAAAGTAAACTAGCCAACAATATAACAGCTACAAGTCCAGCTGAGATGATGAGACCATTAAACACACAACTGGTTGGATCCTTTACACACACTACAATGGGAGGAGAGTTCTGCATTGAGTACTTTTATTTGTAATACTTTGAGTACATTCTCCGGATGATACTTACATACTTTTACTAGTAACTTTTAAAGTAACATTTTCAGTGCAGGACTTTTACTTCTACTTCTTCCACCACTGCTTTTTATGATAGTTCAGATGAAGTTAAAGTGCACTTGCTTTGCTTTATGTTATCTTTATCTCAGTGTTTATGTGTTAATGTAATATTGTTGTGTATATTTTTCTTAAGGGAAAGTGACACTAGAGCCATTTTTTGTAAAGGTGCTATTTTCATATGAACAGTGTTTGTCAGAATACAGCATAGAAAATCTGCTTAGAAATATAGGAAATATTGGATAGGGTAAAACAACACAGTGTAATTCTGCTAAATAAAACATTACATTCATTATTAATTATAAACAAATTGTATATCTGAATATAATACACATTTACACATTTGTATAGGCTCAGTCTGCCAGTTAAAAAAAAAAAAAACTATTCCAGTGCTGGCTCCATGGTATCAGAATTTTGGATAGTCGTCATGGAAACATGAATTGGTCATGTGACAAGGGCTGGGAAACCTGGCAGAACAGGTAGCCAAGTGACAGAACTCTGATCCAATGTAAATCACAAGTGTCAGAGTGACAGCACTCTAGCCCAATGGAATGGCAGGGTGCACCAGGGGGAGCCAATCATATTTCAAGGGGCCGGTGCCACCCCGTGCCCCCCTTCTAACCCCGCCCCTGCACACATCATCTTCTGCTGGGTTTATAAAGCAGCCAACTCACACACTGTGGCCTCACTCAGGACTCTGCCACAGTGGTTGGTTTACTACATATTGACCTGAAAATACTGCTACACATTTTTTTTTCTTCTTGTCTTTAAGTTGCATTGATATCACACAAAACATCCAAATGACAGCCTTTTGCCCGGCAGGACCTCTGCTGACCTATAGCTGATGGGATTATCAACAACATTTCAATGAATGGAAAAAAAAATGAGCGTCATAGCTGGAATCAATATGGGCACAAGCACACAAGATGACCCTGAAGTGCACACATCACGTAACTGTTATTTTTGTCATAGTGCCGTGCTGCTGCTGCTGAGAATCAATGAGGAAATGTCTTTGTGCCTTTCAGTCTTAGCGTCACACACACATCTGTACGTTTTCAACACACATCAGGCCGCGCTGTCAACATCAGGCCTCTCTTATCGATTTGGTCAACAAAGCGCCGGACAAACAGACGAGAGGGACAGTGCTTTGGTAAAAGACAACCACAGGCTGCAAGAGGTGAAAGGTCAGCAACGACCAAAACTCAAGAGTGTTGTTGTCAGAGAATGTTTGGCAGAATGTGTGACTGTGCATTTATTCTGCTTAAAATCAAAGCTGGCAGCTGAAAACCTTTTTGAACTCTGTATTATTTGGTAACAGGATTCAGGGTGTTGTTGCAATCGGTTATACATAACTTCCTCCTCACGTTACAGCAATACAACTTACGACAAGCCGGAGAGCAACTACTAGCTTTCAAAAGAAGTCAATACTTCTTCCTGCACCATACATAATGAATGCACAAATGGTAATGGAACAAGCCAGCTGATGTAACTTGTAAACATGAACAGCATCATGTCCCAGCACAGTCTACCTCTTCTTTTTTTTTCTCTCTCTCTGTCACGCTCTAATTGAATCAGATGTTGGTATGGTTTGTTTGTGTGAGACAGATTGTGTCACCAGTCGGGGTCAGGCCTGTGGGCGCTGGATAGCTGATCATCCAGTTAGATAGAAGGGGAGGAGCAGGCTGACACGTCCCACAGCAGAGGGGCTGAAAGATAACCTGACAGCCTGCTGCAAAGAGAGAGGATGCCAGTGGACTAGTACAGGCCGGTAAACGTACCGCTGTGCTGACAAGCATTTGGAACTATCTCTCTGGACGTCGTCTGATACAAAAATGTGCCCATGCTTGATTCGATCTCTATATCAGTGCTGCAGCATGGAGCTGCAGATTGAAGGTGGTTTAAAGGGAAGGGAGAGGCTTCCCTCTGCTGGATGAATGCCGTTCCACCAGCGTGACCACGGGTCTGCACATTCACCGCTGTCCAGAGCACTCACTTCAGTGGTGGAAGAAGTATTCAGATCCTTTACTTAAGTAAAAGTAATAAGGCATCAGAAAAAGGGTCAAAAGCATCAAAAAGAAGTTTCTGTGTTTAATGGTCTCATCATCTCAGCTGGACTTGTAGACCGTTATATTGTCGGCTAGTTTACTTTAGAATCAAACATCAGATTTTATAAACTACATGAGTTCTGTGTGCAGTAATCTTAATGTGTAAAGTAACTAGTAACTAAAGCTGTAACAGATGAATGTAGTGGAGTAACTAAAGTAACTAGTAACTAAAGCTGGAACAGATGAATGTAGCGGAGTAACTAAAGTAACTAGTAACTAAAGCTGGAACAGATGAATGTAGTGGAGTAACTAAAGTAACTAGTAACTAAAGCTGGAACAGATGAATGTAGCAGATGACTAAAGTAACTAGTAACTAAAGCTGGAACGATGAATGTAGCGGAGTAACTAAAGTAACTAGTAACTAAAGCTGGAACCGGATGAATGTAGCGGAGTAACTAAAGTAACTAGTAACTAAAGCTGGAACAGATGAATGTGGCGGAGTAACTAAAGTAACTAGTAACCAAAGCTGGAACAGATGAATGTAGCGGAGAAACTAAAGTAACTAGTAACTAAAGCTGGAACAGATGAATGTAGCGGAGTAACTAAAGTAACTAGTAACTAAAGCTGGAACAGATGAATGTAGCGGAGTAACTAAAGTAACTAGTAACTAAAGCTGGAACAGATGAATGTAGCGGAGTAACTAAAGTAACTAGTAACTAAAGCTGGAACAGATGAATGTAGCGGAGTAACTAAAGTAACTAGTAACTAAAGCTGGAACAGATGAATGTAGTGGATAACTAAAGTAACTAGTAACTAAAGCTGGAACAGATGAATGTAGTGGAGTAACTAAAGTAACTAGTAACTAAAGCTGGAACAGATGAATGTAGTGGAGTATCTAAAGTAACTAGTAACTAAAGCTGGAACAGATGAATGTAGTGGAGTAACTAAAGTAACTAGTAACTAAAGCTGGAACAGATGAATGTAGCGGAGTAACTAAAGTAACTAGTAACTAAAGCTGGAACAGATGAATGTAGCGGAGTAACTAAAGTAACTAGTAACTAAAGCTGGAACAGATGAATGTAGCGGAGTAACTAAAGTAACTAGTAACTAAAGCTGGAACAGATGAATGCAGTGGAGTAACTAAAGTAACTAGTAACTAAAGCTGGAACAGATGAATGCAGTGGAGTAACTAATGTAACTAGTAACTAAAGCTGGAACAGATGAATGTAGGGAGTAAACTAAAGTAACTAGTAACTAAAGCTGGAACAGATGAATGTAGCGGAGTAACTAAAGTAACTAGTAACTAAAGCTGGAACAGATGAATGCAGTGGAGTAACTAAAGTAACTAGTAACTAAAGCTGGAACAGATGAATGCAGTGGAGTATCTAAAGTAACTAGTAACTAAAGCTGGAACAGATGAATGTAGTGGAGTAACTAAAGTAACTAGTAACTAAAGCTGGAACAGATGAATGTAGTGGAGTAACTAAAGTAACTAGTAACTAAAGCTGGAACAGATGAATGTAGTGGAGTAACTAAAGTAACTAGTAACTAAAGCTGGAACAGATGAATGTAGTGGAGTAACTAAAGTAACTAGTAACTAAAGCTGGAACAGGTGAATGTAGCGGAGTAACTAAAGTAACTAGTAACTAAAGCTGGAACAGATGAATGTAGTGGAGTAACTAAAGTAACTAGTAACTAAAGCTGGAACAGATGAATGTAGTGGAGTAACTAAAGTAACTAGTAACTAAAGCTGGAACAGATGAATGTAGTGGAGTAACTAAAGTAACTAGTAACTAAAGCTGGAACAGATGAATGTAGTGGAGTAACTAAAGTAACTAGTAACTAAAGCTGGAACAGATGAATGTAGTGGAGTAACTAAAGTAACTAGTAACTAAAGCTGGAACAGATGAATGTAGCGGAGTAACTAAAGTAACTAGTAACTAAAGCTGGAACAGATGAATGTAGTGGAGTAACTAAAGTAACTAGTAACTAAAGCTGGAACAGATGAATGTAGTGGAGTAACTAAAGTAACTAGTAACTAAAGCTGGAACAGATGAATGTAGCGGAGTAACTAAAGTAACTAGTAACTAAAGCTGGAACAGATGAATGTAGCGGAGTAACTAAAGTAACTAGTAACTAAAGCTGGAACAGATGAATGTAGCGAAGTAACTAAAGTAACTAGTAACTAAAGCTGGAACAGATGAATGTAGCGGAGTAACTAAAGTAACTAGTAACTAAAGCTGGAACAGATGAATGTAGTGGAGTTAACTAAAGTAACTAGTAACTAAAGCTGGAACAGATGAATGTAGTGGAGTAACTAAAGTAACTAGTAACTAAAGCTGGAACAGATGAATGTAGTGGAGTAACTAAAGTAACTAGTAACTAAAGCTGGAACAGATGAATGTAGTGGAGTAACTAAAGTAACTAGTAACTAAAGCTGGAACAGATGAATGTAGTGGAGTAACTAAAGTAACTAGTAACTAAAGCTGGAACAGATGAATGCAGTGGAGTAACTAAAGTAACTAGTAACTAAAGCTGGAACAGATGAATGTAGTGGAGTAAAAAGTCCAATATTTCTCTCTGATATGTAGCGGAGTAGAAAGTGGCATGAAAAGAAAAGACTCAAGTAAAGTACAAGTACCTCAAATTAAGTACAGTACTTGAGTAAATGTACTTAGTTACATCCCACCACTGACTCACTCAGTGTTTCTGAAAGATTCTGAGTTTGTTCAACTGGAGTCAAAGTCTCTACGATCTACTGCAGTGTTATTTCCAACCTTTTTTTTTTTTTGCATGTGACCCCTTAATCTAAGTTATATCTCCTTGTGACTACCTAGCATATTTTGCATGTCTGTGTGAGCAGTGCAATTGAAGAGTTATTTTCCCTTCTCAGATTGTTTCATATAAATCATTTTAGAGGTATGAAAGGGTCAAACTAGTGTTTCACAAGAGAGAAGCAATGTTTTGAAAAAAGTCCAAATAAAAAAAAGCACAATTTAGTGTATTGAAGTGTAGGTTTTTCCTAAATCATCTCCTGACCCCTTGTAGGGTCCCTGTAGGTTGGAAACCTCTCTGTATGAACAGTCTAATCTAAATGTGGCAATAAGTTTGTCAGAAGTGGGAAGGAGGGAAAAGGGCACCCCCAGATAGATTTCAGAAATCCTAAAAAATCACTGGATTAATCTGCTACGTGGCCCCCCATGTTTAAACACATTCTTTTTTTACAGGTATATTAAGCAGTATTTCACTAAAAAAACAATGTATAGACTAATACAAATGGAATCCCTCTCAGTCATAACTTATGACCCACTAGAAGTGTGTGGTGGTGTCTGTATCCTCAGAGCCCCTGCCCTCTGCCGGGATTTTCTCTTTTCTTATTTTGCTGTGTTCGGGACGTTTATGGGCGTCAGCAGAGAGCCTTTGGGCCTCATGTTTGTGTGTCACCCCCAGCCAATGACAGCGTGCAGGGTGTGCAGGCTGTTCTCATTTTCCATACTGTTTTACTGCCGCATCTTGCCCAATGGGAGACCTGCTGACATTTTAACTTACCAAACAGAGTTGGAGACAATGAACCAAATATTTTACTAAGTTCCTCAATATTCAAAAAGTTAAGACATTTTTTCACGTTTGAATCTATTACTCGCAGGGACGTTGTCACTCCCCTCAGCGTTTCATATCGACGCACAAGTTTAACTGACACACACAGAGACACAGACAGGATGTAGCTCTGCATTCACACAAAATCCGGCAATGTGGCACCTTCCAGATGAGGTGTGTGTGTTAATTTGTGCTTTAGAACATAACGGCTGTGAAACAATCAGCAAATAACGTTCTATACCTCTAAATCACAGCTTTGTTCTCAATAACGTTGCTCGCTCTCTTCATTCACTCGCTACCTTACTCGACCACTGCTCTCTCTCTCTCTCTCTCTCTCTCTCTCTCTCTCTGGCTGTTGAGCATAATATCAACTGAAATATTAAAGGTATTACACTTGGACTTTGATATAAACCAGGGCCTCAAGATCAGGTAAAAATGCGAGAGCCATCACTCATGGCCCTCGAAGGTCTGGAGTCCTGGGCAGATGCCCAGTTGCTAATCCAACCCTGGTCATAGTCTTTATGTACCTTTATGTACCGAAACCACACGCATGCACACACACATTGTTTACAACAAGGCCAAGCAGGTGATAACCAGCATAAAAACAAGTGCTAGTGAGACAGTTCATAAATTAATAAAGAAAACCCATCAAGAAAATACTTTCACAAAAAAACATTGTTTGCCAAAGTGAGCTGCATATTAAGAATTCCAATTTGTTAAGAAATTATGAGTGAATACCAAAAACAGTTGGGCAACTTGGGGGCTTTTCCTATTTTATTAATAATAGAAGAAATATGTGTGGCGTCGTTCTATGGATTGCAATGTTGGTCGGTCCATCACTTTGGCTCGGACTGAAATAGTAGTAGTAGTAGTAACAACGATTGGTTGGATTGACATGAAATGATGCTGCTTATTAGAATGAATCCTGATAACTTGACTTTTCCTCTAGATTTAAATGTACTCAGTAAGGTATTTGCTTTATGACCTGCAAAACATTTCCATCAGTCTCAGCTGTACTTTGTGTTAAGTGCTATTTGGCTAATGTTAGCATGCTAACATGCTAAACTAAGATGGTGAACAAGGTAAACATTTCTATTACACATCAGCATGAGCATCATTTGAGCAGGTTAAAGCACCGAGTAGCCTACAGCATCACAGAGCTGCTAGCATGACTGTAGACTCATTCTAACATCCTAAGTTAAACCATGGCTTGCATCACTGCAATGTGATATCAGTCACAGGGACCTTGGTAAGGCCACTAGCCCTTAATGGCTTAAAGCTATGGTGGTAGTTTCTGTCTCCCCCATGAGGAATTCTAAGTAATGACAACAACACTGTCGGCGCGTCCACATGATACAAGCCTCAAGTGACCGCGCACTGCCCCCCCTCCTCCACACAGTTGCTAGTAGCCAAGGAGGACACGGAGGATTAAAAAAACATGACGGACTCTTCAGAAGAGGTCATTATCTTCACTCCAGTTTCTGCGTGTGAAAGTCGCCGGACGCCACAATCTTCTGAACATAGTCCTACTGAGAAATCCAGAGAGAGTTGTGTGGAGCTGATTTAGCTTTGTAGCAACTCATTTAGAAATGGCTTCAATGTAACAGATGTTCATTAATATCAAAAAGTTACGCACTGAAGCTTTAAAATGAAATCATTAATAAAAATAAAAAATATTACGAAAAAGATGATTCTTTGAGTCATGATAAAATGATAAAACTAACATGCTCCTCGAAGAATGAGGTTTTCCCGCAACCAGTGTGACTGAAGTGTGAATCAGGACGCAGACACATTTTTGGTTGATTTCAGCACTTTTAATAATTACTCAGAGGCACAAATACAATTTACAGGGCTACCTTCCTCTATCTGTGTGCCCACAAGTGACTTCCTGTTCCAGCCTGAGGCCTGCCAGCTGAGAAAAAAACAGCAGAAACACAACAGCTTCACCTCACAACAGTGCGCACGGGGGAACACACACACACACACACACACACACACACGCACACACACACACACACACTTTTTTCTGCTGGTCCTCTCACATCACAGAGGCTTTTTCCCTTCCATGAATGTAACATTAGTTCTGAAAGGGAGACGTGATTGAACAACTTTTTATTTCTTCAGCCGAGCCTCAGTGACACCTTGAGGTAGATAACATTCTCCAGTCACCTCCAACATCAGAGCTGAGAAGCACACACTGCTGACAATCCTATTTACCTCCAGAAACTTTATTTTCGGTTATTATTTAGCATCTTCTGTTTAGGGTTTCATGTATTTCATGTTCTCTTTAAGCACAGCTACTGCTATTCATCTCACTCACCAAATTCAAGAACAAGGAAACTTTTTAAATAATTTATCTTTACATCTTTTAATGTTTCAAACTTATTAAAAGTAGACAATGTCAAGTTTATTTATACAGGACTATGTTTTATCTTTGGTGGCTACAAATATAAAACTGAAAGAGTTTGAACTTCCTATAGTGAGAGTTATTTAAACCATTCATTTGTACCCTGGTTTCTTAATACTTTGAGTCCAGGGTTCCAGTCCTGTGTGTTGTGTATGCTGTGTTGAACAAAACACAAAAACGTGACATTTGCTGCCGTCTTCACACATACCGCCTCTCTCTGCCTCCTTCCATAAAAATCACACTGAAAATGAACAACACAAAGTTACAGAGGATCAATTATAATGTAACAAAGACTACATAGAACACAACTATATAGTTACACAGGCATATATGAAAAACTGAACAAAACACAATAAAACACTGATGTTGCATAACTGACAATCAGAAGTCATCATTTCCCTGCAAAGAAGTGCAGGATAATACAACGTTCTGCTTTACAAAATACTGCACAGCTAATTTGAAGAAAAAAAAGAAACTGTGGAGATACACGAGAAAGAGTTGAATTTGCTTCTCCTCTTTACTCTTACACAACATCTTTCTGCAGCATTTAGCCCATGTTAGATGGGTTTAAATGCCCTGGGAATTGCACTGTGAGTTCCATTGACTCAATTATTACTTTGCTGAATTTTAAAAGAATGCAGGCAGGGATGAGCTCTATCAAAAGATTTAAAAAAAAAACTTGTGCTTTTCATTTTTTAAAGATTGTCAATGTAAAAAGCGGTGGCTACTGCATAAGACTCACACAGTTTCTTTCTTTCTTTTGTGATTTTGGCACTTTTAATCCTACACATGCTCATTACAATGAATCTACTCATTCTGGGACTCAAAGCCTGAAGGGTGTTGTTCGCTAAAACATTATAAAAACAACATTTAAACACAAGTATTAGATAGAATGGAATTACTTGCTGCCTGCGTCCTCTTTTCAGGAGGTCATTTATCCGTATCTCGCTCCACCTATGTAAGAAGAATGTAGCGGTGTTTTGACCACTGTCAAGTGTAGGCGATAGAACCAGGTGAGAGTACACGATGAATTAAAGCCTAAACGATCGATAGTGCAAAGTCAACAGTGCTGTAACTACGCCGATAGGTGAAGAACTACACTAATTGACGTGTCAATTTGTGCTTTTACATTTAGCAATTTGTTAAATGCCAACAACAATTCTGAGGGCAAAATAAACATTTCATGTGCAAACCAATTAGCCAATCGACTATTTCATTAAGCTCCTGCATGCTGTCAAACAGCCCTTGGATTAAAAAAAACATAAATCTATAGTTACTCCCAACTGAACACTACTTCTCTTACCATAAATATGTATACATGTGCGTTTGATATGTCATTCTATAAAGCTTACAAAGGGTCCCAGAATATTAACTATGGCTGTTTTCCCTAATAAAACAATAGTGTCCTTTGAGGGTGGGATGTTCAAGATCACATATCGGTACCAGATATCTGAAAATGCTCCCATCCACTTAACAGAAGGTGATCCAACATGTGGTGCACGTTCAGCATCCTCCCGGACTCCCGGCCCTTCACTACATGATTTAAAAGGCGAACAACTACAGAACACTCCAACTACAAATGCTGCTTTAGGGAGGACAACGTTGGCGGCTCTACAACCCCAACCAGGACGTTCTAGAAGCTTCTAAACAGACTGCCCGCCCTCTCTGTAGTTCAGACTGAAGCCAGTTTCCTAATTATTTAAAATGAAAACATTTAGCACAAATGGTGATGCAGAACATACAGACCACCAAACTGTAATATTTGAAAATCCAGTATGAGTTGTTACGTAACTTGTTCTCTCTGTGCATGTTTTTTTTCTCAGGCCCAGTAAACATAAAGACTACGAGGGTCATATCATCAGCACACACTTCTTTGCTTTAAACAGTGAGTGCCAGTAACATGACAACATCGACACAAGAGGGAAAGAATATGAACATGTAATAGGACAAATAATGTTTTTCAGAGTTAAACGAACAATATAAAGTGTCTCTATGCTCTATCTTCCACATGCGGGGCTGCTGTGGCCCAGCGTGGACACACACTGGGGCCGCTCTCCCAGCCAGTCAACCGATTCAACGCTGTTTCCTTCATCCTGGGGTCCTTCAAACCATCTGTCAATCACAAGTGGTCCCGCCTTACAACAACCCCGCCTTCCATGAAAACAAAACAAATTAGGCTTCTTCCCCGAAAATGCCTGGTGACCGGTATCCATGGCAGCAGCTCGTGTGCAGGGTGGGGCGTGAGAGGTTTGGTTTTTTGTTAAGAGTAGATGGTGATGACTTCGCGGCCGCCGCCTCGGACCAGGAGGACCCGGTTCAGACCCTCGAGGAGAACCTCCAGGAACTCCATGTCTGAGAAAAGCAGTCAAGAAATAAAACGTACGGCCAAGTTACAGTGAGCAGCACAATTTCATCCTGTACCACATCATATCCCTCCACTCCACCTTCATTCCTACTGTCTACACCAGGGGTGTCAAACTCATTTTAGTTCATGGGCCGCATACAACCCAGTCTGACCTCAAGTGGGCCAGACCAGTAAAACCAGTGCATAATAACCGATAAATAACAGATCAAAATGTGTCCCTTTCTTTTGGTGAAAAGAGGTACAAGTTCATAATTAAGAATCTATTGACAGAACAGATGATGAACAGCCAAAAAGTGCAATTTCAAAAATATGTCTGTCAACTGTATTTTAGTTAAGATGGAAAAGGAAGTCTGAACATGATATTCCTTGGGAACACACCAAGAACACAGGCTTCCTATTTACCTCGGTGAAGAAATGGAACTGGTCAATTGTTTTTTTGGAAACACAACACTGTGTCAACTCCTCTCCTTTTTGACAAAGACATTTTTTCACCAGCGGCTACTGTATGTAAGCACGTATGTAGCATGTAATAATAACGTATCCAGCATAGGGCCTGCTACACTTATTAGGAAAGCGTGAGCCCCAATGGACAAACACATATTGGAAATCTAGAATGAATGACATCTGGGCAAACTTCACACTTTGCAAAGTCACCCAGTGGACCAGATTGGACTCTTTGGCGGGCCGGTTCTGGCCCTACAGCCATTTGTTTGACGCCCCTGCACTACTAATCTGCAATAACTTATTTATTGGCCAATTAGGGGCAATGCAAATAAATTGAGAATAAAACAATGAATTATTATCACCTTCAAAGTGGCTTTATGTAACTTTCAGTTTGTGTTGATTCTAGTGGCCACTTTGGCCGACACCTGCTGTCATAAAGCTCTTTTCTTTACGGTGCTGTATTACCCACTCTATATTACTGAGTTAGTGTTACAGGGAGGTCATATATTCACGATGAATATTTTGCTCAGACAGAAAATCATTCATTTACAATAAGAGAATATGTAACAGAGGCATCGTTGCATTTCCAGTGTAGCATACAGTAACTTAGTCTACTTTGGATGGATCGTGAGATAAACCAGGTATCACTGTCACTGGGTCACGGGCCAAAGCATTAAGAGATTGTTGTAGCATCCAACGTAGTAATATCTTATAATAATATAACACATTTCGTGAAACCCACGGACGCTTTACACAGGTACAGGGGGACAAGGGAAAAGAAAATAGTAGGGGAACACAAACACGGACTAAAAGGAATAAAATGTCTGCTCTAAATAGAACGGGGAGGTCATTTAATGTCGGCTACTGGCGTACAACCACATCGCTCAATCTGAAGTTACTTTATGAATGAAATAGACATATTACATATCTGAGGGCCAATACCAGGTCGGTTTTGAATCATTTACAATCCCATAATGTTCTCCATCTGTTGAAAGGCCGACTGAGATTGACTCGGTGTTTCACCCGTTGTCTTTCACTTTCCCTTTCAGCTTTTAGTTGATCTTTGTTTCATTCCCTTCTTTCCTGTGATGGTCCTGCCCCAGTATCAGCCATAACTACAACAGATAACTTCTAGAATAACATTAGAATACAATTAGGCCTATATAAAGAACTCTCCTGCTACCTTTTACCTGGCTCCACTAACCTGGCATACACTAACACAGGCTTTTCTGGTGTTCCAAAGAAATCTGTGACCCTTCAGAATGTGTTACTGTAGCTCCGTCTACCTGCCCTAAATCACTCTGTGACTTCGCAGGAAAAATCAGACCAGGGCAGAGACATTATGATAACTATATGAAACTAGCGGTCTTTTCACTGTTAGTCTCGTTTGCTGTTACAGGTCATTTATGATCATCAGATAGAACATTACACAGTTTCAGAAACATGTAAAAGTTACATATAGTCACTTTAAAGTTAATATAGCATACCTGATAGCAAACACTTATTTAAACATCCAGCAGTTACAGAGCAACATTAGCCTTCTCTTGGAGTTGTGTTTGTGTCCACCTGATGAACGTAATAGTCACTCTCTCTTAGCTCGGTTTTTGGTCAGGGGGAAATATCTGGTTCTTTAGCTGCTAAATGCATGGGTTTCAAAACCACTAAAATTAGTCATACTGTTCATAAGGTATGAGCTGTTTTTTATGAGTGGTCAAGGACAGAAAGTGCAGTTTAGTAATCCGTCTCTTTGCCAGTGTGCATTGTGTTTGAAAATAAAATACATTGTGTTGAATGGAAAAAAAAGAGTTCTTTTTTTTACCCAGACATTTAAAAAAATATGTTTTAAAGCTGGAATTGCAATACCGAAATACCGTCATAGCGTGATATTTTTGCTGAAGGTTATCACACCGTCAGAATCTTATACCGGCCCATGCCTAGCTGGTAGTGTACAGTGGGCTTTAAGAACAGATTTTGGGCCCGACAGAAACTCACTATAAAGCTCTGTAAAGCCGAGGGGAGCTGCAGATTTAGTTGATAATTCACATTGCCACGTTGCCATTTGATACAGTTTTTATTATAAAAGCATGTATTATAGCTGCTCTAAAGGATACAGTTTTCGTCTCCTCCTCTGTTCCTTGGTGGTCCGGGCATGTTGAGCAGAACCAGGTGAGCCCCCTGCGACTTGTTGACCACCACCTCGTTCATCTTGACAGCTGTGTGCATCCGGCGAACATTGGACTGGTTCCTAGTTTTGATGTGAAGGTCACAGTGGGAAAGGAAAGCACTGAAGAACACTTCAATGACTAAACTTCACCCTACACTTCATTAGGGATACGTGTACTACTGTACTATAGCCTTCAGGGGTTCATCAAAATGACAAACTAGAGCTGCACTGTGCTAGACATTTCTCTCTGTGCACTGAAGGTTTGTAAAGATTTTGATTCAGGTAATCACGGACATCGTATAAAACTACAAAAGGCCTTTTTCATGGTATACCTATTTGTCCCATAGCTTTCTCAGTTCCATACTACATACTGATTAGAAGGAGGGTTTGAGTATATAGTGTGTTCACAATAGAAAAGTAACAAAAGTCACTCTATCTTCAGTCTCTACTGACTCCAAAAACATCTTGAAATACAAGACAAGTTGAGATCTCCAACTATCTAGGGAGGTCCCCGACACGTATGCATGTATTTAAAAAAAAAAAAGGCGACAAATGTCGGACAAAGTGACAAAAACTTACTCAAAAAGTGACAAACGTGTAAAAACAACTGTCAAAAACATTGAGCTTGACCTTTATTTCCTAGCCCTCCTTCCCTTCCCCTAAGTGTCAGGCTGCCATTGTAAATAAGAACCTGTCCTTAATGACTTGCATGTAAAAAAAGGTGAAATAAAAAAAGAAAAAATACCAGGACCCTGAAACTGAAGCAGCTAAATGGAATTCAGCCATGATTCATGTTATCATTTACAGCTGTGCCTTCCCTACCGCGGCATGTCAAAATGTCTTCTGTGACAATAGCCTATTGTGGCAATACGGCAGCTTTCCTGGGAAAAACAGGAGCTGCGCACTGGAAAACAATATTTTAAAAATCATAAACCTTTGAGCCAGCACTTGATTATGCCTTCCTCTTTAAATGAATAATAACTTTATTTACCAAGCAGCTGGAAAACTCAGCGAGTCTTTGTATAACGGAAAAACTAATCTAACTAAATGCTTTTCCGACTTGCTTATGAATTCAAACATCACCAACACACTGTGTACTTCTAGAGAAAACACCAGTATAACACATAACCACATTTTAGTTAAAGCATTCTGTATGTTAGCCAAAGACACAAATGAGAACACAAAGCATGGAGACTGAAGCGTATTGAATTCCAAATAAAGAGGCAGCATTTTAAGACAAAAGGGACACTCAGTATCACACCCTAAAGTCATTTGGTGTTTATTATTGCTGAGTGTGTCATAGTCAATTATACATGCTGTAGTCTTTCAAATGAATTGAATCCTGTTTATTAATAGTTACCACTGTCAAAAATAGCATCTCCCATCCCCTATCTCTTTAAACGTTGCCTCTTTATCGTCCCCTTCACATTGTTAGATCAAAAGCGATAAAAGCACAAGACGTCGACTGCCAGAAGCCAACTTACATTAAGCAGAAAAACTAATTCACAAAATTCTGCTTTCCATGCTACTGAACGAGAAAAAAAACATTTTAGATTTTCATGTCAACACCACATTAAAAATGTTTTTTTTTTTTTATTTGCTCATCACTTTTAAAAAAGGTAACTGGAAAGCACAAAGTTGCTCATGCATACAAGCAATGTCTTCAATAGTACATGCAAATTAAGTCAATGAAGGCTTTTCCGCCAACATACTGGTTGAACAGGAAGTCCATGCATATTAGGACACACTAACAAGGACGTGCACACACACACACACACACACACACACACACACACACACACACACACACACACACACACACACACACACACACACACACACACCAACAACAACAACAGAAATGCGAGCACGAGCTGGAGGACACTGAACAAAGCTACAGTCACCACAGCAGCAGTACACACATACAGTACGGCCTAGAGCAAAAACAACAAAAACTGCGACTTACAGACTCTCCCACTCTCTAGAAGGAGGAAAATGGGACAGAACAACAGAAACAGGCTTAGATGCTTCCTAGATCAGCTCTCCAGCTCCCTCCACCACACCACATGCTTCCACCTGTCCCAAGCGGCTCGTCATGACACAAAAGGTGAGCCATGAAACCCCCCAAAAGTGACATGGAACCGTTTGATGTGTGTGGTGAGGCTTTATTAAAAAAAAGTAGCCTCCATTTCTTTCTGTCCTGTGTAACAAGTATTACATAATTGTCTAATTGTCAATTTCTTTTTTACATAATCGCCGTTTATTTGTTTAAAGGGTATGACTGTTTTGTTTAGATGTGCCAAATTGTAATTACATCAGTAATTATTGGTCAGAAAAAAAATGTTTTATGATAATAAAGATTCTAAAGCTGGGTACTTGTGTTATTACATTATCTGGGTCACTTAACCAAAATATGTTTCTGGGATTCCTTCAAAACTTAATTCTTTAAGTAATAAATAAAAAAAAGAGACAATTATATTGTTAATTGCAATAATTTCTGAGACAATTAATCGTACAGCAACATATGGAATTATTGTATACTCCTGTGAGATTCTCCGATGTGTTTACGATGGCTAATTTAAATTACAAACATTAGGAGCCAATATAAGTGGACTGGGACACACCTGATGAAGTCCACACATTGGTAGTATGGACAGTATGGGATGAGAAGGTGTTAGTCTAAACAGCAAAGAGGTGTGCATGTGGTCTGGCCATGCGCTAAGACTGAAATGGCTGAAAGTGTACACACAAACACACCCACGCCAAATGCAGCCTGATTGCACACGGCATGCAGTGAGTCGTCCCATTTCAGCCAGTCAGGCTCAGAAGCTTTGGCACCATCCTGAAGCATTGTCAGTACTTAATGTGATGTGGTTTACTCTGCACATTAGGGCAGTACTCTGCACTGTGCATTTAATCATATTTTATTCGCGGGTACGATTTCCTAACGATCACAAAAAACACGAGTAGTAGAGAGAGACAATTATTTCAAGTTTTGCAAGTAAACTCTTATTTTGTCTTGTGTTCTGAATGAAAAAAAAAAAGTATTAATGGAAATTTCAGAGCTTAAGATGTTTTCACTGTTGATTTGTTTGACTGTTTCACTTGTTTTTTAAGGGGGCTTTCACACCTGAAAGTCTGTACCAAGGTCCGGGCCAAGGTTCATGTGTTTGTTACAGTGTATACATTTGATCTGGTAAGACTCATCCCGGATTGGCTCGCCCTGACATTCTTACCCTAACTAAACCGATCCCACTCTTGCCTAAACCCAACCCTCCTCTTGCCTAAACCTAACCAACCCAACCAGAGCAGGCAACGAGTAGTAGCCATTCAGGGTTGAGTTCCCTAATGAATATTCATGAGTCTTCCCCTACCACCCTGCAAAAAGTTTTTTCGCTCCCTGGTCTTATAACACGATGATAGTCTGCCAGAGCTTCCTGATTTCGGTCCAAAAGTCTGAACCATCCAAAAAATGCTTTCACACTAGAAACAAACCGCTCCATGATTCAGCTTGATCCGGACCGAGACTACCTCTTTTGATCGGACCAAATTTTGGCCGTTTGGTCGGGGGGAGCTTTCACACTTGGAATTTTGATTTGGATCAAACTGAAAAGTCTGAAAGTCTGGACCAAACGAAGTAGGTGTGAAAGCTCCCTAAGTTCAATAATTGCAACATTTTTCCAAAAGGCAATTACTAATCGTGTTAAATAATCGTGATTTCAATACTGACCAAAATGATTCGTGATTAGGATTTGTTTTTTCCATAATCGAGCATCCATACTTTAACATCCTTTTAATACTTAAAAATACTAAATATCTTGACATTTTAAACTGGTGAAACGGTATTCAAAATGGTGCAAATGTCTCTTACAAGGCACACGCGATAAGACCATCTTTTCACCACCAGCTTTACATTAGTTTTCAAAAGCATATACAGTTGACTTGACACTCCTTAAAGTTACAGATCCTCGAGGCAAAACTTTCACTTTTCCTTCTTTTTAGCCCCCTAAGATATGAATGTACAGAGGTTGTCTTTTAAGTGTTGCTTAAACAAACAATATACTTACGGTTTCATGTTGAACATGTCGCGTACAGCCACATTGGCATTGTACTCTCGGTTACGATTACGCTCTGTGAAGAGCTTGTCCTTGGTCCAGGTCATGTGAACCCGATCGGGCCCAGTGTCGGCCTTGTCATTTATGGCAGCGTGAGACGCTGTGTTTCTGTCATGGATGAGCTGGGCCTAGAGAGAAGGATGAGGAAATCAAGTATTAACCAGGAGATATTTCAGGGGAGAGACGACAGAATGGAAGCTATAAACAAGGAAAGGTGGTAACAAAACTACGGAAGAGGATTAGGGCCACATGTGAAAACATTTATTGAGTTCTGAGTTTAAAGTCAGAATTCTGAGACTTCTTTTTTTAAAACTTCAAATAATTTTTGTTAAGACTTTAAAAAAAGTCAGAATTCTGAGACTAAACTCAAATACATTTTTTCACATGTGGCCCTAATCGTCTTCCGTACAAAACAATAGCCAGGACTCTAAGGAATGAAATAATGAGGATAACAAGAGGGAGTCCAAGATAATCTCAGAACCACAAAGGACTTAATTGAGAGAAATAGGAGTAAGAAATAAAAAAAAGTTAATAAATGGTGCAAAAAAAGTTACAGATTGGCCAGTGAGAAAGAAAACCGGGACCTAGGAGGAAGGAAAACCAATAACATTTCTTCGACAAGTTGATGCACATTGGGTGAAACATGCTAGAGAATAACGAGAATAATACAAACCTGTTCAGCTGTTACAACAATGACAACACACATGGACCATAAAAGAACAAATATACATTGGACATTACAAGATAAAGTTTCTCTGGGCAGACTGGAGGCCCCAGCTAAGGGTTGAAACACAGTACGTATGGTGACTGACAGGAACAGAGCAGTGGAAGTGGGAATGATCCGGGCTGGGAAGGTACAGCAGTGGTGGAAGAAGTATTCAGATCCTTTACTTAAGAAGTAAAAGTACTAATACCGCACCAAAAATACTCTGTTACAAGTAAAAGTCCTGCATTGAAAATGTTACTTAAGTAAAAGTATTTCAGTTGGACTTGTAGGCCATTATATTGTTTAATTTATAACATCGTATTTTATAAACTAAATGTGTTTTATGTGTAAAGTAACTAGTAACTAAAGCTGTAACATATGAATGTAGTGGAGTAAAAATACAATATTTCTAGTAGAAGTAGAAAGTGTTATGAAAAGAAAAGACTCAAGTAAAGTACAAGTACCTCAACATTTGTAAATGTACTTAGTTACATTCCACCACTAAGGTACAATATGATGTTATCCAAGTGTTTAAAATGGATACAGGACTTCCAAAGATTACTACACATGCTTACAATATGAAATTTAAACAAATATAAAGAAGCCTATAATACAGGGATAGTGCAGCGGTAATACAGCACAGCAGTAGCATGGCAGATTAGGATTAACATACTGTACATCATTATTATATAACGTATAAATTAGTTTCATTACACTGGTTACAACGTTCTTCTCTTCTGTTACTGTGTCTGTGTTACAGAGTACAATGTCAACATTTATACAGCCACAGCCAATGACAAAGGATAACAATAAATGATGGGTATTATTATCTGTCATCATAAAAGATAAGGATTATGGCCTCTGTGCTCCTTGGTACCAGTTCATATTTGATAAAGCCATAATAAATCTTCATAAAATATAGGCAGTGCTCAGAAAACAGCAGGCTGGCTATGTAAACATAGGGCTTACTGATTCAAATAATCAGTTTTCAATGTCTTCATTGTCCTTCAATACATGTAGAAGGGAGGCTATTTGGTAGTTTCTGGAACAGAAACCATTTCCCGTTATGCCAGCTGTGACTGTTACTGTACAGTATGGACATGGGTTACAGGTATGAGTGGCAGGAGGGTGGGAGATGACAGGGGGTTAAGCTAAAGTGCACAAAGAGAGTACAGTATTGTCAAGTCAGAACGGTTAGTATATGCAGCCTGGGTCGCAGCCCTGTCAGGCTGTTATGCTCAATCAACAGCAGTAAAAATGCAAACGTTTGACTCAATTTTCAGGTTTCTGTGGCTAGAGCTGTAACAATTCCAAAATTTGCTGTGAAATTAATTGTCTCAGAAATGGTTGTGATTACCAATATAATTGTCTCTTTCGGTCAAATTTAAAAATAGTTCTTTATTTATTACAATTTAAAAAAGTTTTAAATGAATTCCAGGATCCATCGTTTGGTTATATCAGTGTTATGTGACCCAAATAATGTCATAACACAAATACACAGCCTATGAATTAAACTACGGCTCTTTATACATAAAAAAAATTCTAACTGTACCCCCATTGTCATTTTTGTTGCTATGAACGTGCCAACAATTAACAATTGAAGAAATAATAAAAATAGTCTGACTAATAATCACTTATATAATTACAATTTGGGATATCTAAAAAAAATCCCCATTGACTGTAAATATAAATGGACAAAGCATCCGGTTCGGCGAAGTGCTGTAAATGTGGAAGTGCCTTAAAACTGTATTCTATCTGAATTCCAGCAGGGGGGAGACTCCTTAAACCTGCATTCTATCTGAATACCAGCAGGGGGGAGACTCCTTAAACCTGCATTCTATCGTAAGGGAGACTTTAAACCGTTTATCTGTACCAGCAGGGGATTAAACCTGCTTCTTCAGCAGGATTTAACGCTTATGTACAGAGTTAATGAGGGTATGACTATCGCGGGGGTTAACATCATCTGTACCAGCAGGGGGAGACACGTGCGGTGGCAAAAGGAGTTCGGTTCTGTAGAAGTCTATGAGAAAGTGACCCACTTCTCTCTTGATTTATTACCTCAGTAAACATTTTAATAATGAGTTTATGGTCTTAATCGCTAGTTTTAAGTCTTCTGCAACACAGAATGATGTTCAGTTTTTGAATTATGGTCTTGTTGATTTTAAAATCAACGATAAAACAGGGGGTGTTTTAGGGTGTGGCTATGATGTGATAACCAGTTTGCGGCCTGTCAATCATGACAGAGGTTTAGCAAAGCTTATCCATGGCACGTGAACTTTAAGCGAAGCTAAATCTTACCTCGAATTATGTAGGCTAGCTTTCAGCAGCAGTTGTGTAATGTAACGTAGAGTGTAAGAAGTGTTGCCAACCCTCAGCTAACGTCACAGTCAGATAGCACCCAACAGTCTACGGCTCCTCCCTCACTCCTCCCTCTCGTCTAAAATCGTCACATCCCAACCAGGATGGCTGCGCCCGTAACGGCAAACTCGACGACTCATAGCAGATCTCCACAAACCAACGGGTGACGTCACACATGCTCTGTCCATTTATATTAACAGTCTATGGTCATACCTTAGCACCATCGCTAATGTTAGCAATTCATTGCTTTTAAACAAAGAAACAGCAATTATGTAAATAAAAAATTGACAATTATGTAATCATTGTTACAGGCCTACTTGAGACAATTCTGTCCACTCCTTCCTCTCATGTGGGGATGTGGTGGGATTATGGAGGTGATGGGAGGTCAGGCTGCAGTTTCAAGGTGCAATGGGCTGGTGTTCACAAAGCAGCTCTTAGTGACTACACAGTAAGTAGGACTGCTGTCGAGCCAGTCTGAACTTGTGGTTTTTTAATTGTCAGATGTACAAGATGGATGCTATCTGTACTCATGGAATAGTTTGGAGGACGAAATCAAATTGAGTAAAAATGTCATAAAGTGTAAAATTAAAATACAAATACATTTTTAACCATAGCAGGACTCCTACTCCTCCATCCTTCCTTTACCCTCTGTGGGTTAATTATACTGTATACATCACAGTCTGATGCCCACACCAGAGTGTGTGATCTACTTTATGTATGACTGACCACTTGCACATCTATTTTTGACATGTGCTAAATATGGTCGTACAAGTTTATATTCTTAGTCCAGATTTTAAACCATGATGATGAGAAAAGTCATTAAAACTGTCAAAGGCCAAGCAAAAACTGTAGCCAGAGATCCAGCTTTGTGAAGACAGCTTTGGGTGTCTAACAGGGAGGGACAGTGGGGTTGACAACATTGGCTACCTCGTCCTCGTGAATGTCCTCCACCGTTGAGGACTGCGTGCTGAGGTTCGTGCTCGGGGCAGCGCCCTGGTTCTTCCTCCGGATTGAGCTACGCGATTCGTCAGTGATACTCTGAATCTGAGCGGCGTGGCGTGGCCCAGACAGGCAATGGCAGATGAACAAGGAGAGGAGCCAATTGTCATGTAACGTAGCGGTAGGCCAGATTTACTAAAATACTGTTTGGATTTAACTGTGTTATTTATAGAAAGAAAGAGCTCGTTTTACACACTGTATAATCGGACCTATATGATATTAAAGCTACTTACAGTAGATGTTTATGCTGTTAACACTAACCCTAAGCCTAATTTATGGTTCTGCGTTAAACCTACATCGTAGGTACCCGTACATACGGACCCTACGGCGTCATTGTAGCAGTTGTAGCAGAACGCAACAACTGTGATTGGATCCGCTCGGCCGTGGCTTGGTAGCGTTGCATTTCCTTTTACTCATATGCAGGTTGTCCTTCTCAGTAAACAACATGAAATCAAGGAGAGGGTTAACTTTTCCTGCTACAAATTTCCGACCGTGGTACCGACTATGCCTCCAAAGTTGGTATGCGTTTCGAGGCTAATCCCTATCACTCTTTCACTCGCTCTACCACACATTCCCCACGCATACACACATGCCGGCTCTGCTATTCCCGCTAGATACGCTAGAACGACGCAGACGCCAGCGCGTAAGTATAAACCTCAGGCCACTTACGTAGGCTACGGTGTAAACTCTGCGCAGAACCATAAAAATCAAGCTTAACAGGGAGCAAATTGCAAACAGCACTCAGTAACAATCAATGCCATCTTCTTGAAGATGTTTATGAGCTAATCGTATTAGTATCTAAGACACACAATAAAAATCCTGCAATCGCTTGTGTTGAATTAGAATGAAACTACGGAGACAAAGTGACTGTGAGTGCCGGGTTGTGTTCAGGTAGAGCAACATTACCTCTCTCTCCCTCTCGGTCCTGGAAAGTTGCATCTGTTTCAGCATCTGAGACCTCTGCTCCATCACCAGTGTCTTCTCATAGGTGAAGGCTGAGATGTCGTTATCATGCTGCACAGGAGAGGACAGAAAGTTGTCAATACAATTTGGAGCAACAGCAAACTTCCTGGTGCAAAAACTCTGCTGATGCTGAACAGTTCTCCAATGTCAACGCCAACTCCTCACAAGAGCTTGTTACTGTTGTTTTCTCTTTCAGGTTTCTCTTACTGTTTGGTATCCAAACTAAAGAATAAAGTCACAGGTCTGGAATTAATAACATCTATTTACTGATCCTTGGTACAGGGTTGTCTTACAGTACTTCTAGATTGTATCCAAATCATAGATTTCTTGCAAACAAAGAGATGACAACATAAATAATAACTGTAAAAGAAATATTGTTAATTTATACAATACATGGACATATAACAATCATGGATGGAACTTCCCGGCCCTTTAAGAGTACAAAATAGGTGATGTTTAACTGGTTCTGGCAGTGTTCAGTGCTATGTGACACACTCAGGTCCTCTCGTACTGAAACTGACAAATTACCTACTTCATGCTACAGTTCATGTAGTCTGATCAACGGAATTACATTTCCAGGATAATTGACTAAAATTGGGCGTGTGAGCCACGCACCGCAAATTTGTATGTTGCAACAAGGAAGGCCTGCTTGGTTCTTCCGGTGAATGATTTAACTATGTATCCAGCTAATGTAAATAGCTCACGGTAGGGGTGGGAATCATCAGAGGTCTCACGATACGAAATCATCCCGATACATATGTCACGATACAATATTATTGCGATTTTAACATATTGCAATATTCTGCGATATATTGCAATGTATTACCTTTTTTCCCAATTTCAAATGATGTCCCCAAAAGGAAACTTTGTCAACATCTGTTTTATCTAAAAAGATACATTTCTCTGTTTGTTCATCTCACTTCAATTGTATTGCTGCAAAATGGGATTGTCGTCAAGCAGACAAACTGACCAACACATATATAATAATAGATTGATACTTGCCGTCTGTGTATTGATACAGTATTGCCACGGAAAATATCGCGATACTATGCTGTATCAATTTTTTCCCCCACCCCTAGCTCACGGTACTGTATTGTGTCAACAGTTAACTTCATTTAATATTGTATGTGGCAATTTTGCGGGTGCAAATGTTCCACCAAAACAAGTTCCTTCTATTTTGCAGCGCCGCCGTCGCTGTGTCCGGAGCTTAGCGCTGCCCAAGACCATTCTGAGTGATTTAAAGAAATGCAAACAACCCAGAGCGTTTTTTTCTCCTATTCCAGAAAGTATGTGTGGTGTAGCCAGACCTTACTCTACAGCGCTGTGGAGATAGGTCTGGCAATGCAACATTAGAGTTCACGCTACAGTTATGTAGCATGAAGTCAGAGTAGCATATTGGCAAACTGAATGCAGCTGATAGAGAAACACCTTCTTGATATAGATTTGTGTCATAACATATAAAGCCACTGTATTAGAGGACTATGAGCCTGATTCCAATGTAGGGATGCATCATTACCATTACAGGATCTAATGCAGAGCTAATTTTATCAAACAAAGTCTCACCATCTCCACCACTTCCACTTCTGCATCCAGTCGCAGGTGGTAAAGGAACACCTGGAGATCTTTCTTCATTTGGATGCTGTTGTCATCCATCTGGGCCACGGTGAAGATACGCATCTTACACTTCCTCCACACCTGGAGGACGGAAAGACAGAAAACAAGACCGTCAGTCAGTCAGTTGTAGATGGAGAATTCTAGGATAGACAGATAGATAGGTGAGTTTGAAAGGAGAATTCTGGGCATGGACATGAAAACAGGAATGAAAAATGTGTAAAAAGTATTTGTAGGGGTTAAATCTCAGATAAACACAACCTAAGACACACCAACCTTGTGCTGTCGCAGCAGGAAGGGCAGCAGCATCAGCATGCCTCCATCGTGAACCACCCACCACACGTCGATGGTGCCCTCCGCTAAGCGCTCTTGGTTGGTGGGGAAACTGTCCACATTCTTGGCCACAAGCAAGGCATGATGGGTTGCTGTGGTCTCTCGCACCGTCTCTGGATGAATAGAAGGGGAGAGAGAGAGACAGAGAGAGAGAGAGAGAGAGAGAGAGAAAGAGAGAGAGAAAATTGAAAAGAGAGGAACGTGTCTGTACACTACACATTGCCACCAGGACATCGGAACAGAATTGCATTTCTTATGTATTTTTCCCAAATATGAAGACTTAAGAAACAAATATTTCCCAAAATATTAAAACTGGGAACCCGGATAGCTCAGTTGGTAGTGCGCGCCCATATATAGAGGTTTACTCCTCGATGCAGTGGTCGCGGGTTCGACCTGAGGCCCTTTGCTGCATGTCATTCTCCCTCTCTCTCCCCTTTCATGTCTTCAGCTGTCCTATATAAATAAAATGCCCCAAAAAAATAAATCAAAGAAATTTGAAAAATGCATACCAGGCTTCACTACCTCATTGATGACAAACAAGCTTCCTTTTTTATTAGGGGAAGTTAAAAGCATGGCATGGGTAGCAGCTAAATATGTCTTCTCCTACCACAATATAAGGCAAAATTATTAGAGAATTGTATATATTGGTGATGGTGCAATGAATATGACACATACCTTGGTGTGGGAGATCTGGGTTCAATTCCCATTGTGATACATCAACCAATGTGTCCCTGAGCAAGACACTTAACCCATAGTTGCTCCAGAGGCGTGCGACCTCTGATATATAGCACATATACATGAATTTTTTCTCTTTTTTTATATTATTGAGTGTGTCTATCAGAGACATGGCCTATCAATCAGTAGTCTATATCAGCGACAGTTTATTTACGGGATTGCTCAGGTGCCACCGGAGGTTCTGCTGGATGTCCCTCATTTTAGGCCTGATGTCCCTCACCTTCTGCTTCCTTTGTGTTGGAATTCTAAACTCTGGTGGATTTGTGAGGACTATAGTTAACTGCTCCTCAGATCTCTGCAGGGTAAATCCAGACAGCTAGCTAGACTATCTGTCCAATCTGAGTTTTCTGTTGCAAAACTAAAACTACTTTTGAACGTACACACGTTCCACCAAAACAAGTAACTTCCTGAGGCTATTTTGCAGAGGCACCTTTGATCCGCCCAAGACGATTGTGATTGGTTTAAAGAAATGCCAATAAACCAGATCACATTTTTCTCCCATCCCATAATGCTGTGTGGACTAGCCAGACCTTCCTCCGCAGCGCTGTGGAGGAAGGTCTGGCAAAGCAAAACTAATCAATCAGTATGTGTGGTCTATGAGACATGATGTTATTGCCATCTCAATAGAAAGATTGCATACGCAGCTGTGAAAATATGCAATATTAAGCTGTATTATCATTACTTTCTATGCATTTAAAAAAAAAATCAATTCAGATGTCATTTTCTGTAATTACAATATTCGTCTGATTATGCATTTCTATACCTACATATGTACTTCAATTTATTTGGAGTGTCTACCGCTCTGTACCTATAAAGTTCTTCCACGACTGCTGGTCATTGGACTGCCTCCAGTTCCCAGGCCAGGCCATTAGGACTGTGTTGTGCTTCATGCCTCCCAGCCCCGCAGACTGGATGAGGTGGGAGACACCATCTCTGAGGTTCGAAGACACCACGACATGGCAGAAACCCTTTGTTCGCTCTGCTGACATGGCAGACTTGATGTTCTGGACAGAGAAAGACAAAATGACAAACAAACATGAAGTATGAAGGACATAGAAATTGATAATTGATTGATGGATAGAATAAACTTTATTGTCCCTGAGGGGAAATTTATCTTGGACACAGTGGTAAAATGTGTTGTGAAGCAACATATTTTAGCACTGTGGCCAAGATAAATTTCCCCTGGAAAAAACATTCTTATGTCAACATAAAAACCTAAACATAAGATCAACAAAGCGTCTTAGGACATAAAGGAAGGACACATATGACTGTACAAACAATACGACATCTTAATAAGTGACTGTAATAATTAAAGTGCAAAGTGCAAAAAGTGCTGGTGTATTTATTGCACTTTGCTTCTGTTGTGCTAAGATTCACTGTTGGAGATCAGCAGCTACAGCATACATTATTGATACAGCACTGACTGATTGAGAAAAACACGTATTAAAAAAAAAATAAGATGCCAAGGCTACTCAATGGCAAAATATTCCCTGTTTAATTACGACCACTAACTCCAAATTAAACTTCCACACTCTCATTAGTATCCTTCCATGACAATTCACAATGGTGGGTCTCAACAATGATCATATTACAGCCGTTTGTGTAATGTGGAATTCAGCTTCTGCACGATTGCTTTTGCAGAAAGAGTAATCCACTGATTAAAAATGCCTCTGAGGACACAGTCAAATCAGGTTGCAAAAAGAGAAAAGAATCACACGACCTACTATATTTGGCCAGTAGATGGCAGAGTTCATCTGCAGTTCGGGTGTAAAAATGTTTCCTAATTCTGTAAATCCTGACACAACAGATTTGCTTGTGTGGCTCATTTGCAACACTGCCGAAAAAGAAATATACCATTCTGTTGATTTGACTGTAATGCTTAGCAAAGGATGGACAGATAATAAATGAAGTAGGATAAAACACAATTAGTGTTTTATCAGCAACTGTGAAACCTGAAATCCCATTTTTGGTAGAACAGAGTTGTATGTGGAGTGCACAGTTGTGGGCAAAGGCAACATCAACATAAATGATAATATCCTTGTGCCTGCATTTGCATTTCGCATGTGTGCTTGTGCACTAAAATACGCTGCACGCATACGCTGCATGCTGGTGTATGCTTTTCCAATATACCTGCTCAGCCTTCTTGGCCTCGGCATCTCTGGTGAGATAGGTTCCCTCTAAAACATTCCCTGCTATCGTGAGGCCTTTCCCCGCCTTCAGCTGAGTGGTGAGGGACAGCAGGCGGGGGTGTTTGACTCCTTGATCTGAGTCAACATTCAGGAGCACCAGCAACTGAGGCCTGGATAAAATAAGAGAAAAAGGAGGGGGCAGGTGGTGAGGGACAGGAGCGATTGCTCGATCCTTACATCTCAGAAGGTTCATGAACAGCAACACATATTTTTTTTATGTGAACAAATCAAAACAAATGTACTACTTTGTCGTCACACATTTTCAATGCCTGTCATAATTTAATACAACTACCTTGTAAAGTAACACCACTGTAAAAAATAAAAGCCCATTATTTCTTTAGAGAAGGTGTGGCAACATTATTACAGTAGTAATGGTTCTCACCCAGCTATGCAGGGAGACCTTAATTGGAGTTGAATAGCAGTGGTGGAATGTAACTAAGTACATTTACTCCAGTAATGTACTTAAGTACAAATGTTGAGGTACTTTTAATGCAACTACTTCTACTTCGCTACATTTCAGAGAGAAATATTGTACTTTTTACTCCACTACATTCATCTGTTACAGCTTTAGTTACTAGTTACTTTACACATTAAGATTACTGCACACTAACCACATGTAGTTTATAAAATCTGATGTTTGATTCTAAAGTAAACTAGCCGACAATATAACGGCCTACAAGTCCAGCTGAGATGATGAGACCATTAAACACACAACTGGTTGGATCCTTTACACACACTACAATGGGAGGAGAGTTCTGCATCCAGTAATTTTTTTTTTCCTGAGGATACTCACATTAACACTAACATTTTCAATGCAGGACTTATAATTGTAACACCATATTTTTACAGTGTGGAATTAGTACTTTTACTCTAGTAAAAATATCTGTTGAATAGGGACCTTACAATGCTCCAATACATACAAATAGAAGAGGGGCAGAAAAAAGTTGCCTTCAATGAGAACCATCTGTACAACATCCAGTATCCACACTGAATATGCCAAGAGAGTAAATTACAGTTTGGTTTTTGGACAGGCAGTCTACAAGGTCAGCCGGTGCGGGCCTCTGTACAGTATAAAGGCTCATCAACCTCTTATGTAAGATTAGGTAGAGGACCAAGAGATTAATCAAAGTCACCCTCCGGGTCTATTCCTGTCTCTCTTTTGTCCACCGCAACAGTGACAGGTGGCACTATGTCAACACACACACACACACACACACACACACACACACACACACACACACACACACACACACACACACACACACACACACACACACACACACACACACAGACAGACAGACAGTACCTCCAGTTCTTAGTGTGTGGTGGAGCCTCCTCAAGGCGAATGAGGGCATAACGTGCAGCATTGAGAGACAGGCCCCGGATGCCATCTCCCCACTCCTTCTCTGCCCTAAAGCCAACAAATGATTGACCATGAATTATCAACATCACCAATAAGCAAAAAAGATGAGAACACACAGTATGATAAAAAACTAAAGCCAGCGTGCGATTTCTTACAAAGTCTGACAATGTTTTCGCACCGGTGTGGTTTAAATGTGTTTTTGCTGGTTAAGTCTAGTTCCTTTAGATCTGTGAGAACAGTTTGTGTTTCAACATATATCAGGACAAAAAGCATCTTCCTACAAGTACCTTTCTAGCCGGCCTTAATCTCACTGCTACATTTTCAGCTTTCAACGTCTTATTCTGAAGGAACACACTGTCCTCACTGGCTGAGAAAAACTGTACAACACATAGCTCATTTTAGAATCAGGTGAAGGATCCTAAAATGTATGCTCGCTTATGAAGGGAATTTACCCGCGACAGTAGCCATAAATGTCAAGATGTCTGATCACATAGTACCTTAAAGGATTTTATATTCTATATATAATGTATCAGTTTGATACATTTACCTTTATTCCACTTTGATTCCGTTTATTTTCTGTAAGCACAGTCTAACTTCTGTCATATATGAACTTTCCTTGTAAAGGATTTAGTGCACGCCTAGTCTCGACGACATTTCATTTACGGGATTGTTCTGGTGCCGCCGGAAGATCCGCTGGATGTCCCTCTTTACAGCCGGGTGACTGTCCCCTTCCTCTTCCTTTGTGTTGGCGTTCTAACCTCCGGTGGATTTGTGAGGACTATGGTTAACTGCTCCTCAGATCTCTGCAGGGTAAATCCAGACAGCTAGCTAGACTATCTGTCCAATCGGAGTTTTCTATTGCACGACTAAAACAACTTTTGAACGTACACATGTTCCACCAAAACAAGGTCCATCCCGAGGCTATTTTGCAGAGGCACCGTTATTGCGCTGCTTAGCGCCGCCCAAGACTGTTGTGATTGGTTTAAAGAAATGCCAATAAACCAGAGCACGTTTTTCTCCCATCCCGGAATGCTGTGTGGACTAGCCAGGCCTTCCTCCACAGTGCTGTGGAGGAAGGCCTGGCAATGCGAGACTACTGAACTGACTAGAAAGAAATGACTGCAAACTAAATAAATCTTACCCTCTGTATTCAATGTATTTGTAGATGCACGTAGCGATCGCCATGGCCACAATAGCATAATACCAGGAACAGATGAACATGAGAGCAAGACACAAGCTCATTCCCAGGAAGGACAGAGCCCTGTAGGAGAAAACACACACTTTACAATTCCAGTCTATTAACTATATACCCAGCCATTTACAGAACTGTTTCAGTTTTTTTTGCATATTCATGGGAATGTCCTAATGAAAGAAACCAGTTCAGATTGGACAGCTAGTGCTGCTCTGTATTGTGCTCAACCTTTTTCGTGGAACTGATCTCAGTAAAGGCTATCATCACACAAACCACACTAAAGATGTGGGTCAGTGGTTGTGTTTATGTGTGATTATTGGCATGTGTCTTAAAATCTTCATAAGGAAAGCCGCAGTCATCTCGACAGTAGGTCCCTGACAGGTTAAATAAGCCTGACAAATTGGTAAAACTGCAGTGTTTTAAGACCCTCAGATGAACGTTTAGAGACTTTCAACATCCCCTTCTTTCACTGTAAGTAAGTAAAGTGTGAACTGCAGAGAATTCTTTTGATGAGACCTAAATGCCTGATTTGTGTGTTTGCTGCTGCATTACTACCTTAATCTGAGCAAATTTTGATCTTGCACTGATACTCTGGCAGCCCTCCACCTGTGTGTTGCTTTTTTTCTTTTTATTTCTTCTCTTTTTTCAGTTTCTGATTTGACTAGGTAATTGTGTGACTGTTATGAGAAAATTTAACTAATAAAGTATATATAAAAAAAAATATATATATATATATATATATATATATATATTTTTTTTAATATATTTTATATATTTTATATATATATATATATATATATATAAATATATATATATATATATATAGACTGAATAATTCATCACCCACCAGTGGTAGTATTTAAAGCGTGGTCTCCAGTTCGGCGTCCGTAGCAGGGTCTGAACTGCACAGGCCAGGTTGACAAACAAGTAGCACATGAGGAAAAACCTGTGGAAGAAAGAAAAATACTACTCACTTGTTATCTAAATCTCCACTTTATGACTGACCTTAAGTGGCTTTAAGGAGTCAAATACTTGAGGGATCATGGACTTTATCTGGTGATCCGATTTTATGGAAAGAGAGCACGTAATATTACTACGCAAACAGATACTGACATGGAGAGAATGGGAGCCACGGCGTCCAGGGAAGCGATGAGGATACCGATCTCACAGATCCCACCAGTCAACAGCAGAGCCCAGGTAGGTTCTCCATTAGCTTTCCCATGACCAAACACCTAACACACACAGTCAAGTATGAAAGTTAGAAGCTAAGCAGGTGAGGATGAAGACTGCTTTGACTGTATTTGTGTTGACTGTGTGTGTATCTAACCTGCAGGAAAGGCACGATGCCATCTCGTGCGATGGCCTGCAGCAGGCGCGGGGCGCCAGTCAAACTCTGTAGCCCCGCGCCACAACAGGAGAAGAACGAGCCAATCACAATAACCCAGGGTGAGGGCCATGATAGTGTGCCTATAACAAGGTTCCCTTTCACTGCGTCACCAAATCTGCAATGCAAAAACAATCATATACATTTATTTCACCATATGCTTTTAATAATATCGCATAGATAGAAGACAGACAGACAGACAGACAGACAGACAGACAGACAGACAGGCAGACAGAAAGACAGGCAGGGAGGCAGGCAGGCAGACTGACAGATTTTTTCACAGTCGGTTTCATGCACATGGCAATATACACGGGCATCATGTAGCATGTTAACAGAATTTCAAATAGTTCATTTTAATTAACTTCATAGTTCTGTCATTGGGCGGTTGGATTTATTTACTAACTTCAAAGATTTGCGGCTGGACAAAACCGTTTTGGAACAATGCAGGGATAAGTTGCAGCGGCCAGAACCGGCTTGGAGGTATATAGGTATATGGTCCAGCGGCACAGAGAGTGACTGAAGAGAGCGAGCGTTGTTAAAACAAGGCAGTGAATCAGAGAAATAAAATTCCTCTACTAGTAACGCAGCTGTAGCAAACATCTCACTATCACTAACGCTATCAACATTCATATTTAGACGCAACAGATGATATCCAGCTACAAAAAAGCCTGAAAGAAGATTCGACTGTGAGGCTGGCAGATGAATCAGGCTCTTTCAACCAAAGCATCGTATATTTGACTATTCGAATAACAAACACCAAATTTGAGCCTCTTGTGAGCCTCAGAGGGTAATACTAAAAGAGAAGAGGGGGAACAAAACCCGGTTACACTTTACTTGGAGGTATCTACATAAGAGTGACATGACACTGTCATGAACGTGTCATAAGCGTTATAAACGAGTCATAAACGTTTATGACATAACGCTTCTTTTAGTAAGTGTCATTCGGTTTTTGTCATGACAAGCTATGGTTAGGGTTCATGTGTCATAACAGTGTCATGCGTCGTGACAGTGTCATGTCACTCTTATGTAGATACTTTCAAGTAAAGGGTTATCCAAAACCCTTAATAATACAAAATGTGTACTCTCAAGGACTCTGATGAAGATGTAACCTTACATTGAAACGTTAGTCACTGTTATGCACCTTAAGAAATAAAACTATTAAGTAAGAAGACATCTGTGTTGCACCGGCAATTTTTTGTTATTTTATACTGTTTTGTCCTGCCTTGGTTGCACCAGATTGTTGTGGTCTGCAGAAGCGCAGAGAACTCTCCTTTTTTAACAAAATGTGTACTGTTTTTCCTTCAATTCCTTTTATAAAAACGTCTTTTATAAAAACATGTCCATGTGTATGGTATTTTACAGTATGTGCTCTTTGTTGACATCTTACTTGTCTCGTAGCAGAACTCCCTCAATGCAGCCACCGAATAGAATCACACAGGTGACGTCTGGAGAGCACTGTTCAGGAGGGTAAAGTGAATCCTTGGACAAAGTCTTCTCCTTTCCATGTTGCTGTAAAGCACACACTACCCACATCTAACTGGTGGTCCCTGCCCTGTTGTAT
This sequence comes from Perca fluviatilis, assembly GCF_010015445.1. NCBI lineage: Eukaryota > Metazoa > Chordata > Actinopteri > Perciformes > Percidae > Perca > Perca fluviatilis. The sequence goes on along the minus strand of NC_053133.1, from coordinate 2,533,529 downwards.
CGGGCCTTTGGCAGGCTTGGATTATTGCTCCATTCCTGCCAACAACCTATACACCTAGCAACTGTGGCAACTGAAAGATCATCTTCCATCCATATTTGGCAACGTTCGTTGTGATTTAGAAGCTATATACTAGGCCAGAGATATTCAACAGGGGGTCCGGGACCCCTAGGTGGTCCTCAGAGTTACTGCAGGGGGGGCCACTAAATTATTATTTTTTTAAAGTCTTTTCTAAATTTAAAAGGTCTTAACATGTCTTAACGTGATGTTAAGTCTTATTGGCCCATAGGTAAGGTAGTCACTAAGGTAGCCATCCACAGATACAGTTCATCCTAAGGATTCACTGTGCCATATGTATGTTTAACATTAAAATATTATTCATAAAATCATGCCAACAATTATATGTATAAAGGCTTTAGGCCGCCCTACACGTTATTGTAGGCCCAGTTTAATATGCAACTTAATTTTATACAATATATGTAGTAGGGGGTCCCTGTTGCATCTGTCTTAGTTAAGGGGTCCTTGGCTTAAAAAAACGTTGAAGACCCCTGTACTAGGCACCTGAAGGCCCAGCTGATTAAGCTCAAACATCTTGTCACATGGCTAGAACTAGCCATGTGACAAGATGTTCTGGTATCAGTGGCACAAAAAGGTTTAACCCTTGTGTTGTCTTCCTCACCATGTCCTCACAGTTCAAAATAGAAAAATCAATACTTTTTGTTGACGCTTTTTTTCAATGTTTTTGTTGCTTACACCAGTATATAAGCCACTAACACCAACCTATTACCACTAGTTTTACACTTATTTTTTGGGAATTCATGGTCAATAAACCTCATATGAAATAACCTTAAATGAAATTATACCTGATTTTTTAGTTAAAAAAGCAGATATTATGAATTATTTGACTCATATTAGAGCGTTGATAATCAGACACTTGTGTATGTCAAAGTTTAGTTTCAGGATACTGTTTTGAAACCATTTCAAATTTTTTTGCTTTAAACATTAAACATGCTATGAAATTGAATAAAACACTCAATATTCATTCATGAAAATAGTGATCATGAATTGTACTTGTACTGAAGGGGACATTGTAGGGAACTATCCATGTTATTTTTGGGGTAATTTGGTTAAAAAGAAACCCATATTTCTGTTTCATATTTCTGAAATCTGAAAATCCGAGGACAACATGAGGGTTAAGGATACAGATGAAGGAGGTGGTAGCGATAGCCAGGATGGTCCCAATGGGGATAGACTTCTGGGCATCCCGCAAATCACCTGACCGGTTTGAACCAGCCATGATACCTGGAAGGGGGGTGGAGTCACAACAGAAGATCAAACATGGAATCTTAACAAAACACAGCTCTATTCTGTGGTTCTCTACCATACTGTGTGTGTGTCATAGTCTCACCAGTGACCGACGGGAAGTAGATGCCGACTAGCAGTGTGAAGAAGGTGGTGATGTCATTGACCACATAGGGCATGTAGATGTCCTGGGCAGAGTCTACTTCCCCAAGAGATGGCAGCTTCTTGTTTTCTACCAACATACCCAGAGGGCCATACTCTGACCACAAATTTTCTACAATAGAGACAGAAACAGAGTAATTAGTAGCTGCGGAACAGCCAGTGACTCAAACATGTTTTCAAGAGGTTCATTCAGTTTTGGCCTGACTAGTTGTGCACCACACCAAAAAAAATCAGGAAACTGTTTTTCATACTGTAATTATGCGACACTGCTGTGCAGAATTTGACAAATTTGCTGACTTTGAGACTCAGAATTCCCTACAGAAGCAGGGAGTTTTTTCATATTCAGGCTGTGAAAAAGGTTGTGGTGAGTCGGCTGGGTGGTAGCTGCTTTTAAAAATGTAATCTTTGTTTTTCATGACTTGCGAAATTCTACGATGGCTAAGAAACTTTTTTGCTGACTTTTTTAGGGTTTTATGTCGACCAAATTGTATGGGAGAAAGCTATATGAGACATGCAATAATACAAAGTTAATTGACTTTTTTCATGTCAATAAACTCAACATGTCTGGCCCTTATTGTGATCGTCATTTCCAGTGTGTTAGTGAAATTGAGTTTGACACCCCTGCACTAAAGCTTTAATGCAGTGAGACAGTGTGGTAAAAAAAGCCCAATTCCAATACTATTTCAGAGAAAGAGGATCATGACCCAGTATGGTCAAGGAGATATTTGAGAGGGACTGTTGAGGAACAAAACTATAATTAATATAGTACAATGAAAGCAAATGGAGATGGGAGAAAGCAGAGAGAGCACAGTAATCACATATGAAATCAGTCAGCACCTGCACACGCTTGCTGCAGATTCTTCACAAGAAATATGACAGGAATGCAATTGCACTGAAGGTTTGGAGTAAACCTAGTTTGTCATGGCCAACAGTTAAACATGAGGAATGTTCTGAGTTTGCACTGTACTTAATAAAGCATTGCAGTCCATGACGGGTACATTCCTACTGAGATGTTAGTATTTATCAAACATTATCTGAGCCTCTCCATTTATCTCTTTTGTAATAATTTCAAAAGTTCAATTTGACTGTCAGTATGATAGGTGAAAAACAAATTCTGGATAATTTTGACAAAATATATACAAGTGAATTGTGTGTGATGCATTGGAAAAGGTTCAAAGTATTGTAGAGGAAAGGGATCACTTTCCAATTTCACCACATTTGCCCACTGCTAGGCCTGTAACAATTAATACATCTTTTTTTTTTTTTTTTACTTAATCACGGTTTCTTTGTTTAACTGCAATTAACTGATAACATTAGCTAAGGTCTTAAGGTAAATGACTGGTAATTGTTGATTTTGTGATTATTGGTCGGACTATATATTTGTATTATTATTTTAATTATTAGTTGTTGGCACTTGACCCTATACACGTTCATAGCAACAGAAATGACAAAGGGGGGGAGGGGTGTGTGTGTGTTTTATGATAATAAAGAGGTGTGGTTTACTTCATAGACTGTGTATTTTTATTATTACTTTATCTATTCAATCCAATTCAATTTCAATTTGATACTGTAATTAAAATTTTATCTGGATCACATAACAGTGATATAATCAAAATATGTACACCAGGGTAGCTCAGTTGGTAGAGTGCACGCCCATTTCTAGAGGTTTATTCCTTTACATAAAGGCCCAGGGTTTGAATCTGACCCGCGTCAATTTCCTGCATGTCTTCCCCCTCTCTCCTCGTTCATATCTAAGCTGTCCTCATGATTTAAGGCGGAAATGCCCAAAAAAAATCTTTAAAAAAAAATATATATATATATGTATCCTGGAACTCATTCAAAACTTTCAATATGTTTAAAAAAAGTAATAAATAAATAAATATTTTTAAATTTGACTGAAAGAGACAATTATATTGTTAATCTCATTTATTTCTGAGACAATTGCTTGTACAGCAACATTTGGAATTGTTACAGCTCTACCCACTGCTAGTCAAACCTCCAGAGGAAACACTGTGTTCCAACCTGAAATAACTCCGCTGGCCAGTCCTGGGATGCCCTGCACCTCGGTCACATTGTTTTGGACAAAATAGTCGTTGCAGGTGGCATTGAGCTCAGGTCCGTCACAGAACAGCTTCCACAGCTTGGTAGTGACGGTCACGTTGTCTATAACCACCGTCTTGAGACAACTGTCAAAGTTGTGGTTCTGCAGAGTGCGATTCCCCAACATGCAAACACTGTGTGGAGGAAGAGAAGATAAGAGAAATACACAGAATCTGAAGAAGGCCGTTTGTGTCGCTATGCATGGGTCGCTGCCCAGTTCTATTTTGAATTTGCTAAGATTTCGATATGAAATAGCCATTTAAATAAATGCTTTTTTTTTCAAGAAGAGAGCCTTGGACCTTTTTTCTCTTTCAAACTTTTGTGTCACTGGAAGTCTAAGACTGCAAGACCTCGCCTTTGTAGGTGTGTGTCCAAAAAAGTGTATAGTAACCTATGGCCCTATTATCACCAACACATTGGCCAACTTTAAACAACTTTGCTACACCAATAAGTGGCATTTGAGCACCCCAATTTGGCACAACATGCATTTAATGTCTGTTAACAAACTTTTTGTTTGTAACCAGTGGAGTGACAGAGATATTTATACTCTAGACCAGTTATTCAATGGGGAAGGTATGTTGAGCTTTGAGGACCTGAGAACTAGCTTTGAGATCCCTAGGACATCCTTTTTCCTTTATCTTCGCTTAAGGTCAGCCCTAAAATGTTATGGAGTACCATGGGGAAACAGTCTCGAGACCCACCCAATCATTGAATGGCTTGTTGATTTTCCTGTGAGAGGATTGGTGTCCAGGATTTATGCTAAACTGATTCAAGTATCCGTAGGAGAACTCCCAATACTAAAGAAATGGGAGCGAGAGCTGAGCCCGGAGGGGAATGTAATTAATTGGGAGACAGTTTGGGACAACATTTCCCACTGTTCCAAGAACCCAAATCACCAGCAGATCCACTTCAACATATGCCATAGGACATACTGGACTCCTCAGAAGAGATACGGCTCTAAAGTCATTCCTACTCCCTATTGTATGTTCTGTCAACCTGAACAAACTGGAACTTTCCTGCACATGGTCTGGGAGTGTGAACAGGTGCATGAGTTCTGGAATAAAACAACATCAATAATGTCTGATGGGATAGGATGTCGAATTCCTACTGACCCGATTGTTTTGTTACTTAATGACGACTCTAGATTACATCTGCTTGGGAGGCAGAAGAACATTTGGTTAGCCGGCTCAACCGCAACCAAGAAAATTATAGCTCAGCGCTGCCACCCCCCCCCTCCGACTCACTTTGTATAAAACAGTGGTTGGCGTATTTTCTGGACATAGTTATGCTTGAGCTCTCTACAGCAAGGATTAACAAAGCCAAGTCATCGACTATAGACCTATGGAAAGGTGCAGCAGCACAGGTATCGGTCCTAATGACCTCAACACCACAAGAACTAGAGGAGAGTGACTAGACAAGGTCTAGTCTGGAGTTCTGTTTTTGTTTTTTCTTTATTTGTTTGTTTTGTTTTTTCTTTCTTTTCCTCAAGACCGCAGAGGGTGGGGGGTGGGAGAGGAGGGTTGTTCTTGTTCAAGTGTGTCTGTCTGTTCGGTTTTTGTTAAAAATATAACAAAAAAAATAAAAAAATTGATGAGTGATACATTTTAACCCTCCTGTTGTCCTCGGGTCAAATTTGACCCATTTTCAGAAGGTTTCTATATCAGAAATTTGGTTTTTCTTTCAAACAAATTGTCAAAAAGAAATAACGTGGATGGTTCCATACAAAGCTCTTCACAAGTAAAATAAATGATCAGTTCACTACTTTCATTTTCAACACAAGGGTTAAAATGGCACGCTTATTAAACTGACAAAACATAACGGTGGCACATTGAAATGCCGTCTTCATTAGCCACTATGGCAGGCTGACAAATGTAGTCTGATGCTATTTTTGCATCGTATGGTTCAAGAAAACATTGGAGGTTATTGTATGGACTCACGGAAAGTCTGGCGGCTCAAAGATGCTCTTGATGACTCCAGCATAGATGGCGAAGATGGAGAGAATGACACAGGCCAGGAAGACTAGTGCCAGCTTGTTGACATATTTCACCCCTACGAAGACGACCACGGACATCAGTGCTAGACAGCAGGTGCCGTAAACACGCATGTTATTCAGCAGGGCATCCACCTCGTCCTCCTTTCTCTCGGCCACAAAGATGGCTGCTTTAGGCACAATGTAGGTCTGAATGGGGAAGGGAGAGGGGAAGGACAAGACCAAAAAATAAAAAAAAATAAAGAATATGCACTTATTATTTTAGGTTTTTCTTCTTATAACTAGAGATGGTCCGAATATATATGTTGCTTCTCGATACCGATCCCTGAACTTGTGTCGGCCAATACCGAGTACTGATCCGATGCCAGTGTGTCATATATTTGATTATGTTTTAACAGCTGTATACTACTATCCCTGTATGGATGTGATAGGATTTTTGACTTTGTTGTACGGTCTGGCTCAGGTTTGACTTTTTGTGAAACATAAACAAACAGAAATGAACTTTGTGTTGAAATGAAGGCCGTAGAATTTGATTTTATTATTAAGTTTGACAGTCAGTCATAACAGAAAAAGAACATCAATACATCAATAAACTCATTTAAAGTGGATTTTCTTCGGGTCTTAATTACATGATATCGGATCGGTGCATAAACTCTACCAGTATAGGAACATCTCTACGTAGAACGTGGCAAGTTTTACCCCTGAGCCTGAATAACATTCATAAGTGTTGGACACACAGTGAGTTGGAGCAAACGGTAGAGGATAGCCACGTTATAGAAGTAGTCTGCTCACGATGTTTACTCACCAGCAGAATCTCTATAGTACCAAGAATATACATGGAGCCGGCGAAGGTTGTGCCCAGGTAGAAACAGAGACCTACAGCTCCACCAAACTCTGGGCCCAGAGATCTGGAGATCATATAGTAGGAGCCTCCAGCTGGCAGAGAAAGGAGGGAGCATAGTGGGAAAGGGTTTTATGAGAAAAAGAAAACAATCTTCTCTTAAATCAGCTTCTCAGGAACTTGTGGTAAGAAATTGTGAATTTTATAAAACATCCGTAGATACACTAAACGCAGGGTTTCTGCAGGTTTCACTAAGCCAAATTGAAGACTTTTTTTAAAGACCTTTTTAAGACCATTATGAATTAAATTTAAGACCTTTATCACAACATCAACTAAGCTCTAAATTCAGTTTTATTCAAGCCAAGTATCTCTAAACTTGCACTTCCCCATGGCTGATTGTTTTATGTCTATGGTACAATTTATAAGAGACTCCACCAATAACACGAAAGCTGATTGGCTGCACTATAAGTAGAATGTTGGTCTCATTTGTAGTCTTAATACAGCAAGATTATATTCAGACTAGTGAAAGAAAAAACCACAACACCAAGGAATTTAAAAAAATGAGCATAACGAGGTAGCGTTTCATGGCCGTCGGAAAATTAAGACTTTCTAATGATTTAAGACATAGAACACAATACTTCAGCGCATTTAAGACTTTTTAAGGCCTAACATTTCGATTTTGAATTTTTTAAGACTTCTTAAGACCCCGCGGAAACCCTGAAACAAGGTAAATTGTTGTCAAGGTTTTGGGTAAGCTCTGGGACTTTAAATATTTCCATGTGCCAGAAATTCTCAGCCAGCGACACCTGCTATCAATCACCATAAAATAAAGGTGGAAGGAGAAGGTGGATTCTATTGGATACAAATATCTTATTTATAATTCTATTTAGAAACCAATCAAATAGCAACACTCCCTTTTATCCCCATAACAAAGTACAATAAAAATAAAAAAAGGAAAGTGATAAGACATGTATATTCTTCTCTCTGGATTCTTCTCTTTCCCTTGTTTAAGTTTGTGAATATCTGACTCAGAGTACCAAAGCGACTTACCTGGCACAACACCATTAGTAGCGATTGCACTCATGGATATGGCTGTCAGCATGGTCTGTGAAGAGAAGACCCGAATAAACAACATCAGACAAAAACTCAGATCTAAAGACCTAACACCTGATATTCCTTTGAAGAAATATACAATAACATAATAAAATGCAAAGGTGGGATAAAAAAAACCCTGAGGGCTTGGAAAGGGAACCCGCCTAACATTGATATTAAAGACAGCTGTACATGCTTGCCACAAACGTACAAATAAAGAAATATTTTAAAAATATTTAAAGGAAAGAAAAAAATACAAATTCCAGACAAGGGGTACTGCAGATAAAAAAACAAGGAAGAAAAAGAAAAAATATTACAGTAACACATATCGGCACTGCGTTCATACACTGTATCATAACTCAATTTCCACCATCAACAGAAGTTGTTTAAGATATATATATATATTTTTTTGTATAAATCACAAATGCGAAGGGAAGTGGAAAAACTGTTCCGTATAAGTGGACCTCTGTACCTGATCGAAAACTGGCCAAGGTTAGCTCTGTGGAACTGACTATATAGAAGATCACATCTGGTGTGATGACAATGGATGTGAGACCTAGTTACAAAGAAATTGTGAAAGGAAACGGAGAGTGAATTGTTACAAATTTGAAACACAAAGGTACCTATCTGAAGTTTGTTTAATAACTCCAGGGTTTGAAATAAAGGGGCAGTGTGAGCATTCCAGCTAGAGTACATGACCGTTCTAACAAATTTCTTTTTGTAACAAAAAGATGGGGTCTAGGCTGGATACTTGGAAGGATTAATGTGGCATTTTAGCCTGTTCAAATACTTCTTAGGGGCTTATGCTTTAAATCGTTCAGATTGGTAATGGATAGCAGCTTTTCCATGAAATCAATTGGTGAAGTCCAGGATATTTACATCAGCCTCTTACCTAATAGTGCTTAGTCTCTGGATGAGAGAAAAGGACAGGGCAGCGAGAAGGCAGCGAGACAGGATAAGAAGTACAAAGAAAAGAAAAGAGAGAAAGACATGCTAAAAGAAGAAAGAGGGAGAGGAGAAAGTGTGAAGGTGAGAGAATAGAAGACAAAGGCAAGAGGAGGAAAGAGGAGGAGGAAGGACAAGGACAAGACCAAGATAAACCTTGTGCTGGTCGCCCGGTTTAAAGTGGCTGACGAGCTGGAGTAAAGCCAATTAAGTGAAAATGTGACCGTTTCGCTGAAACCGGAAGCAGCCAAACACTAGCTTGTCTTGACCACAAATAAATCAAAGATGTTACAGCAAATGAAAGAACTGGGAGGCATGTCCTCACTGTTGAAAAATGACCATACATTTTCTATAAGTCATGTGGACACAGTTCTAACCGCACTGATTTTCTTTTCTTTTTATCTCAAGGTTAAAGCTATAGTGCGTAGTTTCTGTCTCCCCCATGAGGAATTCTAAGTAATGACAACAAAACTGTCTGGCGCGTCCACATGATACAAGCCTTCTGTGACCGCGCCCAGTCCCCTCCTCCACGCAGTTGCTAGTAGCCAAGGAGGACACGGAGGATTCAAAAAACATGACGGACTCTTCAGAAGAAGTCATTATCTTCACTCCAGTTTCTGCGTGTGAAAGTCGCCGGACGCCACAATCTTCTGAACGTAGTCCTACTGAGAAATCCAGACAGAGTTGTGTGGAGCTGATTGTCTTAATCAGCTTTGTAGCAACTCATTTAGAAATGGCTTGAATGTAACGGACGTTCATTAATATCAAAAAGTTAGGCACTAAAGCTTAAACAGTTATATGTAAATATTTGTTTTTGTATTTATTGTTTGGTTATTTAATGTTTATTTATAGTGACTATATGTAACTTTTTGATGTTTCTAAAGCTCTGTCATTTTTCATACAATGATCATAAATGACCTGTAACAGCAAACGAGACTAACAGTGAAAAGACCGCTAGTTTTATATAGTCACAGAGTGATTTAGGGCAGGTAGACGGAGCTACAGTAACACATTCTGAAGGGTCACAGATTTCTTTGGAACACCAGAAAAGCCTGTGTTAGTGTATGCCAGGTTAGTGGAGCCAGGTAAAAGGTAGCAGGAGAGTTCTTTATATAGGCCTAATTGTATTTTAATATTTTATTCTAGAAGTTATCTGTTGTAGTTATGGCTGATACTGGGGCAGGACCATCACAGGAAAGAAGGGAATGAAACAAAGATCAACTAAAAGCTGAAAGGGAAAGTGAAAGACAACGGGTGAAACACCGAGTCAATCTCAGTCGGCCTTTCAACAGATGGAGAACATTATGGGATTGTAAATGATTCAAAACTGACCTGGTATTGGCCCTCAGATATGTAATATGTCTATTTCATTCATAAAGTAACTTCAGATTGAGCGATGTAGTTGTACGTCAGTAGCCGACATTTAATGACCTCTCCGTTCTATTTAGAGCAGACATTTTATTCCTTTTAGTCCGTGTTTGTGTTCCCCTACTATTTTCTTTCCCCTTGTCCCCCTGTAACATTACTTGTGTAAAGCGTCCGTGGGTTTCATGAAATGTACTATATGAATCTAAGTTATTATTACGTTGGTTGCTACAACAATCTCTTAATGCTTTGGCCCGTGACCCAGTGACAGTGATACCTGGTTTATCTCACGATCCATCCAAAGTAGGCTAAGTTACTGTATGCTACACTGGAAATGCAACGATGCTTCTGTTACGTATTTTCTTATTGTAAATGAATGATTTTCTGTCTAAGCAAAATATTCATTGTGACTATATGACCTCCCGGTAACGCTAACTTAGTAATATAGAGTGGGTAATACAGCACCGTAAAGAAAAGAGCTTTATGACAGCAGGTGTGGTATAAACACTACCGCTTTTGTCCAAAGTGGCCGCTAGAATCAACACAAAGTGAAAGTTACATATAGCCGCTTTAATATGTTTGTTTAATATGTTTATGTATGCACCAACAACCAAGGGAAATTCCTTGTTGTAAGTGTTTCTTACTTGGCAATAAATCCCTTTTGGATTCAGATGTTCTGATATTACAGGACTCAGTGGAACGTAGAGGCCAGTCAGACCCAAACAAGGTCCAACAACAGCATTAACCAAAAATAATTGTGATCCATGGACGTCAAACACTCATAGTACAAGTCATCACCAAAAAAAGCTAAATGAATTGGCTTTTGCTGTCTTTAATGGTCAAAATTAAGAAATGGGCACAACTGACAAAATCAAATTGCTTGAAATGTCTAACTAAATATCTCAATATCAACTATGTGAAGATCTTGGTATTGTCTTTGGTGCTTTTTTACAATAATTATTATTAATTAATCATGAGTAGCGTTGTTAAATTAAAGATGTTCTGACAACTGTATCGCTCAAAAATAATGCCGCCATTAAGACAAAGATACCTTTTACAAAAATCCCACATAATATCTAGCAGTATTGTAGTACTCAAGACCGGGTTTGGTCTCAAGACCATTTTTTGAAGGTTTCGGTCTCGTCTCGGAATCCACCACATTTTACTCGGTCTTGTCTTGGTCTCTGATGAAGAGGACTCAGGATTTCATTTCAAGACCGTCAAGCCCACAACTGCAGGGATATCACTAAATTGCCTGTGTATCGTCTGATTTATGTGTTAACATCATTACTGTGACTGGACGTTAAACTTCCTACGTCAAATGCAACCAATAACGTCACGCATTTCTTGATTGAAATGAACACACACTCCCGAAGTTAATGTAGGTGACAGGAGAAGAAGCTCTGGCTGTCTGGGAGATGAAAGACGGCAATAACATTTTATTTATTACATTTTAAGTATTATATTTTTTAAAGAGTTTATTTGCAAAACAACATCTACAAGAAAACACAAAGCAGTGTGTAAATTCTGCAATCTACCGCTAAGAGACTCTACTTCCTGAGAGTTCTCAGGAGGAACAACATCCCCCAAAAACTTCTGGTGTCCCTATCGCTGCTCAGTTGAGAGCATTGTGTCATACTGTCTCTGTGTGTGGTTTCCGAGCTGCACTGTGGCACAGAGGAAAACGCTCCAGGGGGTCATAAAGGCAGCACAGAAAATCATTGGCTGCCCTCTCCCCTCCATGGAAGAACTTCACAGGTCCCGCTGCCTCAAAAAGGCCAAAACCATCCTACAGGACTCATCACACCCCGGTCACACACTGTTCAAACTACTGCCGTCAGGCAGGAGATACAGGTCCGTGAAATCGAGAACAAACAGACTACAAAACAGCTTTTATCCAACAGCCGTAAGTGCATTGAATAATGCTGCTAAAGTATAGTTCCCACCACTGATCTATCTCAATAGGGCTATGTGCAATTTTTAAATGTGGATGGCTGTATGAGTGTGTCTCCCATGTGGTTTTAGCATTAATGTTTGCAGTAGTAGCATTTTTTATTTATGTATTTATTTAGGAATATATTACCTCATAGATGTTTGGCACTGTATCTGTTACAATGACAATAAAGATATTCTATTCTATCCTATCCGACACAGCTGGGACCACCTATATTTTGTATCTGCACTAAGTAAGGGCCTTTTTACAGTCGGCGCAGCTGAGCTGGCGCGCGCCAATGTGACTTCAAAATGACGTAGATCTTGCTGGCGCGCCAGGATTTTAAGTTGAATTAAATCATGACCTCACGAATCAAAAACAAAATCATACAGTTCCTACCCCTATTCATTGAAAGCGTTTCTTTTGTTTGTGTTTTGCACTGGATATCATGCTGATGTGGCTACATTTTAGAAAACCAGGTGCTGCCAGTGACCTTTAAAACACAAAGCACCGACTGTACACATGTTGTTGAGCAATACACAGCTCAAAGAACAGACTAATCATTACATGATGGAAAATATTTAGCATGCAGTGCTATGTACTGGAGTAATGAAAACGGGTGTTTGTACTCTCAATATGTCAGCGTCATCCCTGGTCTCATCAGAGCCATTCTGACTCACCGAGCCTCTTTGGTTTCATCTTAAAAACCAAATCGATGTGCTGCTCCATTTGTAGTTCTTTAAGTTGCAATAAAACAGAAAACGGTTTGCAATGGCTTCCATGTCAACAGTAAAAGTAAGAAAGATGATTTAACCATGAGTGATGACTAATAAGAGAAAATTTAAAATACAGTAAACTGTTCTGAAGTGCACAGAGTAAATACTAACTGCTCTAAATTCAAGTCATCTGGATTTTTCTTTTAAAGTTATTTTTAGACATTTCTAGTGTTGGGTCTAGAGCACACAAAACATGACCTATAAACAGGTAGCTGATGTGGAACCATCAGTGCAAAGTCAGATGTGGTCTAAGCAGAGAAAACATTAATCTGTTTGACTAAGCTTCTCTTATTATGTAACAGATGTGATGCAGTGGAGGGTAAACCCTCCAAATGCACTTTAGCTAGATTGTAATATATGAAATGGAGTCCGCATCTCTCTTGGCAACAGTTTGTACAGTTAAAAAATCAAATGTTTTAATTCATAGCTTTACAGATGCAGTGTACTGGGTTACATTTTTTCATTCATTCGAACTTAAATTTCAGGTTTAATTCTTAACTTTGTCTGGAATGTGGTCACTTTGCTAGCCATGGCCATATTGAAAGGGAAATTGATCATGTTATACCATCAGAGCATTCCATTATAAAGCAAAAAGCATTCAACTGAGATAGTACTCAAGGTTTTTGTTCGTACTTTCCCTGATTAAGCTGAAGTAATCCATTGTCTGCCCTGGGATTGGCAAATATAGCCACTGTGTGGGTGTGCATGTCGCTATGTTTCTGACACTTTGGAAATGGAGGGATTACATGGCAAGCTGCCTGCCAGGTACCCATTAGAAGCTAGGAGTGTATGGGAAATGGAGAGTCACAGTGACTAAATATAGGAGGGATCAGTGACCACTAAGTCAACTTGCCTGTCAGTCATTACTGCTGTCAATCCAACATTTGCACCCGTCTGCCATTAAGAGTTGAGGTGACACTGGGGACAGTGTCACCTCAACACTCAAGCACAAGGCCACATATTTACTCTTGTGTGCTAATGTATTCTTAATGCATTAAAGCGCTGGACGTGTACATTAAGTACACTTACATAATCGTGAATGCTCTAATGGCTTAAACTTTAAAACCTTGATATAGGACAAATCATCCTTTCAGTTTGTACTGTTCATTTTCATTTTAAAGCTAAGATGGATAAGAGTAAAAAAAGACATGTAGGTCATAAGGGTTGAGTACTCACACAAGAGCAGCACAAGCAGACAATAGCCAGGGACTCCAAGATGCCGGCAGTGCCGACAATCCAGGTAAGACGCAGAAACAGGATGACCCCCAGTATATTCTGGAGGCAGGGGAGGTAGACACCCATGAAGGTCCCCATCTGAGGGCTCTGTAGAGGGGTTGGGATGTACAGCAGGGAAGGGTGTGAGAGGGGAAAAGACAGTAGAGAAATGAGATTAATGAATGTGCACGAGTGTGTGTTTGGTGATTAGGGCTAGAAAGGGGAGAGGAACATGAGGTGAGAATGACAGCAACAATAGGCAGCAAAACATAAGACAGGAAAAATAAGACCAGAGAAGAAGACAGTCTACTGGGGAACTAAAGGCATATCTAAAGGGGAAGTGAAACGGGAAGAAAATATTATGCAGGCATGGTAATACATGGTATGAGTAAACTCAGTTATTAGTAAAAAAAATAAAAAAATAAAATGAAATCAAAATGTCTTTTCAGAGTTGCAACAAAATGGACAATTGTTAGTGTTGTAATTAAAGATTAAATAAAAAAACAATCACTAAATACAATGCAGTCCATAACTTGAATCAACACTGCATCTGTTCTACATACATACATAGTATTCTAATCTGAGACACTGGTGAGGATCCAGATTTATTTTCCCATGCTTAATAATTTATAAGCTGTGGTTTTACTCAGGAAAAATCTTGTTTAAACATCTCTTTAATAGGGCAGCATCACCGTGTACAGGGAAATCCTCAGTTTGCAAAGCATAAGCTCCTACTCTTAGCAATATGAAGATTGCGCGATGTTCAGCAAAACATGAATGTTCGATGAAAATCAGCTGACGTTTGATATGGATTTAAGACTTACATATCAGTGTCACAGGCATCATTTATATAAACCACTATACTATCCAGTAACCAGTGACAGAACGTGTGGAAAATCCTCCAATGCTTCCACCCCAAAAGAAAGCATTCCTTTCCCAACAGCATGTAAAAAGGCACAGGCAACAGGAATATATTAAAATGTTTCTGACAAAAACACAAAATTTTCAATCAATCCCCTTGTATTGACAAGCAGCTACCTTTTGAGCCATCTATCTCCAAATGTACAGCACTAGTCCCACTGGTCCAGAGAAAGAGGGGCGACAATTCTTTACCAAGATGTTCCTGCAAGCCAATGGGAGGTGCCCCAGGCCTATTTCCATGTAGGGGACAAGATGGAGCAACTGGCATGGGACTCAAGCTGCGGTTACACAGGCATCTATGTGCCGCATGGCAGCACTGTGGCTACTTTTAATATTTATTTTCAAAGAAACCACAACATGAGCATCGAAGGATCCTAAAGGAGAAACATCATGAATGTACTGCAGAGCAAGCGCAGCACAAAGGCTGTGCTGACTGGACAGCCAGCGGTATATTTCTTCTTATTTACTTTTACCATTGTACTGTGTCTCAACCAACAGGGTAAAAAAGACCTACAAGTATTTTGTAAAAAATATATACTGTGCTCTATTTGAAATATAGTCTTTTAAGATAAGACTGATGCCTCGAAGGCAGCTTGTTATTTTATAACTACAACTTGTATCTGTCCACTGGTAATACAGTAAAAAAAAGCATTGTTTCTAAATAAAATTCTCTCTTAAGGGTCCAATTTTTCAGGTCTTACTTTCAAGCACAAAAAGCTTACTGACTGGATTTCGTCATAACTTCTTTGTAGTATTTAATTTGCAGATAGTAACTGGATAACTATTATACACTTATAATGGTAAAATTCTAATATTTCTATTTCTACAATGGTTCAACCTTTAGCTTTTTTGCCCAACACTGATAAAGTTTTACGGTAAGCGTGAAGGGTGAGCAAGGACACAGAATGCTATGGAGAAGATAATAGGGTGCTTAGGTTTGCATAACCTCAGAAAGATTTGAGAATAAAACAAACAGCAGGGCTTCATTGGTCAAAGACCCGGTTATGTAATAATAGTTCAGGGGATTTAAAAGAACAATCATTAATATTAAACTTTTCTTATGCTCTGGAGGCTTAGCTAACCGCCTGAGGTTCTCAAATTAAAGAGAAGTTGACAACTGTTGCAGATTTGGAAGTATTATTGTCCATCCCAAACCATGACTTCTGCAGTGCAAACAAAACATAATCCAACATTAATTAAAGCTGCAAGCAGCGATGAACGGGCCCTTGCACCTACATGCACGTCAGGGGTGCTCAACGGCGGTCGGCGTGGCCGTGCATTTCTGCGACCATTGGACACTGAGCAGAGCGTCAGGCGCTAAAGATGATGTATAGGTATGATCCAAATTTTCAGATCACTTCCTGTGTCCATTATGTGGCGTTAAACAACACGCACTAAACATGCATTATGTTGCTCCATATCAAGTGAATCAATGCCGGCATGTAGATGTCTTCAGGCTGGGACTCTTATCAAGCATGAGACATTTGGAGACAATGTACATTCGAGTTACGACTTCCTGTTTCAATGGCCTCGCCTGTAAAGTGGACAGGAGCAGGCGGCAGCAGCCAGTGGCAGTGACAAAAACCCGCGGTCAAGTTGGACAGTTTACACCCTTTCATCCAGCAGCCTTCAGGCTGAACAGGAAGTCATAGAAACACTCCCATCCTGTTAGGTCCAATTCCAATTAATTAAAATGTTATCAGACCCATATATCAGCTTGTACACAGTCTCCAGTTGTTTTTATTATGACAGAGTAGCTGTTAAAATGCTCTACATGAGATCTGTTGCTGATGTTAATCAAAAACAGACTGTAGATGATCTGTAATCTGAACAGATTTAGTCTCACTGACTTCTGAACGTCACCATCAGCCACACTACATGTGTTCTGTTAACAGAATAAACCTTCAAATCAGACAAATATAAAAAAAATGAAACATTTATATGAAACGTCATCGTGTTGAGTCGATTCTGAACCAATCAGCTGTTAGATCAGCTAAGAACTGCGCTGCCTGCGTCTCCAACCTGCGGCCGCCTTGATCTCGTGAGGTTATCGTTGCCCACGTGTGAATGACGCCAGAGCAAGTCGGACACAGATCTATATAAGTATAGAGATGGTCAAAAACATCCAAAAATTGCACAGTAAATTCAAAATAGCTTACTGCCTGTTGGGTTTAAGATATGGCTTTTTATTATTATTGTTCTGGACATGATACATATGCCTACAAATTTTTATACATCTAGGTAAAACGTACTGTGAGCGCTACTTCTTTGAAATTTTGTAGGGGGCGCTATTGAGGCATTTTCTTACACCCAAGCACAAGACCCATAAATATATTTTTAAAGGGGGGGGTTTTTTTTTTTGGGTTTTTTTGTGGTTTTTTTGTTTTTTTTTTTTTTTTTTTTTTTTTTTTTTTTTTTTTTTATAAATAAAAAAAAAAAAATAAATTTTGTTTTTTTGTTCTTTTTTTTTTTTTTTTTTTTTTGTTGTAAAAAAAAAAAAAAAAAAAAAAAAAAAAAAAAAAAAAAAAAAAAAAAAAAAAAAAAAAAAAAAAAAAAATATTAATATAAAATTAAAAAAAAAAAAAAAAAAAAAAAAAAAAAAAAAAAAAAAAAAAAAAAAAATTTTTTTTTTTTAAAAAAAAGGGAAGGGGGGGTTTGGGGGGAGAGAAAAAATTTGTTTTTAAGAAAAAAAATAAAAAAATTTTTTTAAAAAAATTTTTTTGCAATTGGCTATAAAGCAGAAGAATGATTGAGTTCACTTGTAACGCTTGATCTGTCCACGAGGTTTACCATTTAGACAGCATGAGATAATTCCTCCATAGCTCTGCAGAGGAGGGTCTGGCTAGTCCACACAACAATCTGGGATAGGAATCGCCTTTAGAAGGAACTTGTTTCGATGGAACATGTGCACGTAGGGAGTCGAGCCCTGGAATTAAAATGGCTGTCGAGTGTTGGATGAGAATTTTACTCAAAAAAAAAAGATAAATATAATTTGATTGTCAGTTCTACTTCAGAGGATTGTTTTCCGAACCAACCGGAGTTTAGCATGCCAACACAAAGAAAGTGGAAGGTGAGGGACATCCGGCGGAACCTCCAGCAGCACCGGAACAATCCCGTAAATGAAACGTCGTCTATGTAGACTAGATCAATCTCAACAGTTTATATGCAATTCTACAGTACCTTATTGTACTCCACCTTAGATCTCTGGTACAAACATTGCATTTAACAAAGGCTCTCTGCTGTACCTTAACAGCTTTCTTCTTGGGCCCTTCATCATCATCAGCTTCCTCGTGCTCCTGGGCCCCCTGGGTGAGGTTGGTGTAGTTTGCCAGTTTATTGAGGAGAGATGACACCATGGGGTTGCTGTCCATCTCCTCCTGCAATAGAGAACATGTTTTGTTTTTTTATATGCACAACAAGAGCCGGATCACACACTTCATTTTTTTTCAACTTATCATTTTTTTTTCAACTTCATGTTCCTCACTCTAAAATCATATTTAAACTTTAAAGTGCTCATATAATGCTCATTTTCAGGTTCATAATTGTATTTAGAGGTTGTACCAGAATAGGTTTATGTGGTTTAATTTTCAGAAAACACCATATTTTTGTTGTACTGCACACTGCTGCAGCTCCTCTTTTCACCCTGTGTGTTGAGCTCTCTGTTTTAGCTACAGAGTGAGACATCTCACTTCTGTACCATCTTTGTTGGGAGTCGCACATGCGCAGTAAGCACTGCTAGCCAGTCAGAAGCAGAGTATGAGGGCGTGCCATGACAGTACCTAGGTAAGGACTACTAGCCAGTCAGAAGCAGAGTATGAGGGCGTTCCCTGACAGCACCTAGGTAAGGACTACTAGCCAGTCAGAAGCAGAGTATGAGGGCGTGCCCTGACAGTACCTAGGTAAGGACTACTAGCCAGTCAGAAGCAGAGTATGAGGGCGTGCCCTGACAGTACCTAGGTAAGGACTACTAGCCAGTCAGAAGCAGAGTATGAGGGCGTGCCACACTAGCAGCTAGGCGAGCATTATAACGTGTGTTCCAAAGTGACCACGTCTGTCTCTGAAGTAAAGGCTGGACTACAACAGAGCTGTTTGGAGCAGTTGGTGAACAGTGTTTTCTGTTGGAGATGGTAAGTCCCTTTGGGGGGGACTTTGGGCTTTTTCACTTTGTAAACCTATAATGTGCACAAAAAGATATATAACACAATAAAGGAAAAGGGAAAAGCCAAAAATCATAATATGAGAACTTTAATTTGGCCTTTGAGTGGTCAGTTACCATATGCTTAAAAAGGTACAAACTCTTCCAGGACCAAATTGAACAGTGCAATATTTAATTAACTGTTCAAAGCATTCTTAGAATAACATGGCTGGGTCAGCTTTATGCAGAGTGGGGAACACAGAAGCCGCAGTGCCTAATTGATTCTTTACAAGGGCCAGTGACCACAGAGTGGCAAGGTCTGCCAAATGGCAGAGCAAAGCACCTGGAAAGAGTTCAGCTGAATTTTCTTGAAGGAACGCACCAGCTTTTTATGGCAAATAAACTCTTTGACGCATTGTTGAGCTAAGAAAAGATTGTTCATTTTACTTCCTGGTGTATTTATTTAGTTCACCCACAGCTTACCCCGATGCTTTAGCATACTGTGCATGAATGCTTTGGGTCAGTTCTAATTTCAAATGCAGAAATAAGCAGTTCTGGTAGTGAATGTTCACGTGAAAAGGATATTGATGTATTTGCAGCTTCTACCCCACAGTTTAAGGGTTTCTCTTTCGATCATCTTGCCAAAACAAATCACACTGTCAGGTCCCCTTGTGCAATAAAACATCTCACTGCCCTGTGTATACGTCTATATCAAGCTGATGACAAAATTGTTACCTCAAAAAGGGCCATGTTGGTGCCATCGTAGCTGTTGCCTTTGTCATTGTCTGTGTTGTTGATAAAGGGACTGTTTTCCTTTGGGACGCCATCACCTGTGGAAACACAACACAGTTGATACTACATATGTAGTGTAGGTTTAACATGTTGCAGGGCCAAAGCAAAATATGAGTGGTGGCTGGCAAAGAAATACACTCCACTGTTTCCACTGTCAGACATATTTGCAATAACCTGCTTCCTCAAAGGAGAGGCCTTTTCATGGTCTCAAGTCTGCAGGTTCTTTCATTGTTTCACACTACTGGGGGGGTACCATGAAGCGTGATTAGTGGGTTAGCGAGGTATGTTGAGTCTAAAGCCAGGGTTATCCGTGTCTCAAAGGTGGCTCTCTTTTGACCTGGTTAGACTTAAAGCGCGGGCCTCTGTAGATGGGCCTCTCTCATGTTTTTCCGCACTCTCCGGCAAAATGTTTCTTCTTTTCCCAGTGTAGTGTCTCTCTTTGACCACATTTGTTTGACTCTCTGTGGTCTGTACATGAAGAATCACACAGAGGCAAGCCTGCTCTTCCCCGGGCAAATCAAATGCCGATACAGATCATCTGCAAACTGCCAAAAAACGGCCGATAATCGGTCTATCCCTACTGGTCAACCAATAGCAAGCGATGTGTACACAATCACACAGCACATTGACAAAAATAATGGAAATGAGGAGGCAACTTTTCAGCATGACAGAGCAACAATAGAACAAGGTGGATTTGACAATTTACAGATCATTTCCATAACTGATTCAACTAACCTGCATGCCAAGCCACGTGCCGTCTAAAAGAGGGTTAACAGAGCCAAATAATCATCACTGTTGTGGTGCTGGGCTGTCATATTTCTAGCTTTGATGTGAAAGATGTGCTTTACTTTTTAAATTTATTTTCTCTTCCTAAAGAACTCAAAACTCCATATGACACGTAGAGCTGTAACAATTCCAAATTTTGCTGTACAATTAAATTCTGAGAAAAAAATGTGATTAACAATATAATTTAGCCTGACGTGGTCCTACTCAAATTCTAGTCATAATGTGACCTCGAATTTTGTGGGCGGGGCTAAGTTCGGCTGGCATCCAGGCTAAATATAATTGTCTCTTTCAGTCAAATTTAACAATATGTATTCATGTATTACTTTTTTAAACAAATTAAAGTTTTGAATGAATTCCCTATCCCCTGTCATGTGACCCAGATAATGTCATAACACAAATACACTAATACGCCAATGAAGTAAACTATGCCTCTTTCTTATCATAAAATATATTCTCTAACGGTATCCCCCCCTTGTCATTTCTGTTGCTATGAACGTGTTTAGGGTCAAGTGTCAACAACTAATAATTAAAATAATAATAAATTATAATAATATAGTCCGACTAATAATCACTTACATAATTACAATTTGGCACATCTAAACAAAATCAACTATTACCAGTCATGTGCCTTAAGACTTTAGCTAATGTTAGCAACTCATTGCAGTTAAACAAAGACACCGCAATTATGTAAAAAAAATTGACAATTAGAAAAGTATGTAATAATTGTTACAGGCCTAATGACACAATAAAGATCATTTAATGTATTTACACAGATGTTGCAGCTTTGTCTTTAACCACTCAGCCGACCTTCGTCACACACAGCAACCGAGCCATCTTCAGAGACAACATTCCAGCACCGAACTGTGAACCACATTTTGTCTTTGCTGCTGGGGCCGGTAACCTACACAGCAACCAACTGAGCAAATGTTTTGAATGAACAGACAGCTTAGAGTGTAGGGGCTAAGTTACCCAACATGCTGCAGTCAAGTCCAAGTGTTAACAGGGAGGGATCTTCATTCCAGACGAATGTGTGAGCTAAACATTATCTGTGGGCTTCCTTTTCCTCCATCATATGAAAGATGGAAAAGCTTCTCTGCGGTTTTTGTGATCACGTCATATTACTTAGATTGAAAGCACAAATGCATTTACACACGTGAACAGGATTGGGCATCGAGAACCGGTTCCAACTACAATTGTTTAAAAAAATGTAATTTAATTAAAAAAAAATTGTAAAATCTGGTTTTGAATCTGATCATGGGTTCCATATTTAACACGCACACGTTTTGGTTACCGTAACGGTCGCCGTACATGCACTTGTGGTGTTGCAGCCATGGAGCACAGTAACAAGCGCTCTAAAGTGTCGCTTTATTTAACATTGAAAAAGCTGTAAATCACCATTGAATCAAAATAAGATTTTCCTCTTATCTGTGAAATAAGCATGTGACCCGTTTCAACTCCACCCCTCAAGGAATCGAGAATCGATAAGAACTGGAATCAAAAGGAAGAATTGGAATTGGAATCAGAATTGTTAAAAATTCAAACGATGCCCGACCCTACATGTGAATAACCATAATGCAGTGTTTTCTATACACAAAAAAAAGTAGTTTGTTTTAGGGAAGAAAAAACTATTCAAATTAAGCAGGAGGAAGATCCACTCAATTCCCATAATCATTTTCACCAGATTTTGCCAGTTCCATCTGAGGGTTCAAAATAAGTCAAAATAACATAATCTCCAGGCTGCTGTCTCAACGCTATAATTCTGAGTAAGAAGGAGTGAGAAAAAGTGTCAGCAGTTGAAGTAGATCCCATTTCTTTAATGCAACACGGGTGATAACAAAACTCTGCTGGAGCGAACCTTAGCAAAACAGACAGAGAACAGCAGGGTGGTCGGAGAGCACAGACCTCCGCCAAATGTTGCATTCTTATTTGCATTGTTGATTCGGATCCACTCCAAAAGGTTATGGGTTCTTCCTTGGCCCATGCTACAACCTTTTGACCGAGTTTCATGACATGTTTTCTGTAATCTTGCTGACAGACAAACAGAAAAACAAAACCAACCAAAGACCTAATCTCTTTGGCGGAGCAAAAATTGTCCATTGTGCTTCATAGACAAGACAACACTATAAATTAAAGCCAATAAGACAAACAATGAACATTATGTTCAAAAGGAATAAAAGAGTCAAAATACAACAGGAAACAAAACAGAGATGGTGACTATAAATCTCTTAAACTGAATAGCAAAGCAGTCCATTGCCGGAGCACCAACAAAAAACTAACACCATGCAAGAAAATTGAACTATTGTTGCGTTCCATTTGCACTCGGAAGTCGGATTTTCCCAGCTCAAAGTCGGAAACACGCGCCCTGACCTCGGGTTTCCGAGATTGGAAGTCTGACAGCCTCGCAGTACCCAAAGATAAAAATCTAACATGGCTGCCTCGTACATAAACAGTAGTAAAAACTGTAGTAACATTCAGTTATTAGCATGTCTGTGTTATTTGTGTGTCATTAAATCGTAAGTCGTACACACAGTCCTGTCTAACTTCAGTCTGCGGACATGTGTTAACATACAGTCCCTAATAATAAAAAAATAACAAAGATTTTTTGGTTTGTTTAGAATCTCTTTTATTTTCGTTGTATGCACAAAAAAACTACGTAATGCATTGTTATCAACTGGTATTGCTAACAATCTGGGCCAATCTCGATCTGGGTTCAATTCCCACTACATCAACCAACATCCCTCCTACATCAACCAATGTGTCCCTGAGCAAGACACTTAACCCCTAGTTGCTCCAGAGGCGTGCAACCTCTGATATATAGCAATTGTAAGTCGCTTTGGACAAAAGTGTCAGCTAAGTGTAATGTAATGTAACAATGGCTAACCTGGCTAGAGCTAACCCCACAATGAAAAATCGGACTTGTTAATTCTGACTTGTAAATTCAATTCGGGTGTGATGTCATTCCCAGCTCTGGCTTCTGAGTTCTGAGGTATAGGCTCCAGACACAACAGATTCCTGCAGACGTTTCTTGTAGAAATAGTCAGTCATCATTAAATTTGGCAACAGCATCCACCACTTTAAATGACTGAAAGCCGTACAAACATTCAGGTGGAAAGCCACTTTGCAAGCCCGAACTGGATACTAGCAGCACAATACAGTAGTTGACTACCCCCTTCTGTATGGCAGCAGGCTACTTTTGTATCTGAATGTAACTATGGTTCAGTATGTAGAGGCAACAAGGATAATGACTCAAGTGAATGTGATGAATCGTGTGTTTATCGATGGGAGCCGTCCTGCTCTTTGATTTTGACATTAACCACTCAAAGAGCATGTCTTCTTACTCTTGACACCAATCTCACTCTGTGCACTAAGGCTGCAAATAATTTGTTCCATTACTGCTTAATCTGTTGATTATTTTAAAGAATAATCCATCTGTAAAATGTCAGAAAAGAAAATCATCTTGTTCCCTACAATTAAACACTGCAGTGCCTCAAGTAAGACACATTGATAACCATATACCAATATTTTTCTTAGCTTCCCACTATCTCACATTCTTGAGAGTCCATTGACGACCATGGGTCTTCTTCATTCATCAGTGGAGCTGCCTACTGTGAACTATGTCAGCAGTGGAGATTTCATGGGTAACTTTTACTGCTTGATCCAGCTGCAGAGGGAATAAGAGGCTTGCAGCGTGGCTTAGCCCGGTGGTAATCACAGGGAAAGTCGCCATGTCCTTGTACTGTGTAGCTATTTAAAACACAGTCTGATAGCAGAACATATTAGGTGATGGCACAATGTTTCAATAAGCTGGGATAACGGGGAAAGAATTAAAGATAATGGCCATTGTACTGCGAGGATGCAGCCAAGGGTAAAATCATCCCGTCAGTCATTGCTTAGCTTGGTAGGATGCACCACACCACAGGTAATCATTGTCTTAAATGATACTAGCTAAATCCTCTTTGAGGTCCGGTGGCAGGATAAAACTGGCAGTACTGTTTCCAAATCAGGTGAGGTTTCTGCTTTTAGAATGTGCTGACGTGTAAGGTGGTTTAGACGTCAATCAGGGAGTGTAGAGAATCAATGAAATGTAACAGACTTGGTCGGCATTACTGGGAACGCCCACTGAGTTTCTGTTTATGCTGTGGGGGACCATTGGAATTATTGAGTCTAGACTTTGTTAGCGGTTCATCTTTACTCATTGTCATATTTACGAATGTTTTTTTTGCTTCGTACAATGCCAAAAAGTTGCTGTGTGGCCTTCGGGGCCTCTAATAAATAAAAAAAAAATCCTGATCTTAAGTTTTATATACTGTCGAATAGACAGAGGGAGCCGGTGTTAATTCCACTAACGTCGCTGCTACAGTCGAAACTTTAACAGTTAGATGGAATTTATTCATTTAACATGCCGAGACATACTAGATAGTTTTAATATAGCTTTAATGAACATGGGATAGCAATAGACTTGAGAGAATGTTTAATGACCCTGGGATAATGTTACTGATAATACAATCAGATTGACTCATCTAAGATTAGCTAATGGTTAACGTTATTCAATTCAATTCAATTCAATTTTATTTATAGTATCAAATCATAACAAGAGTTATCTCGGGATACTTTACAGATAGTGTAGGTCTAGACCACACTCTATAATTTACAAAGCCCCAACAATTCCGGTAATTCCCCCAAGAGCAAGCATTAGCAGTGGCTGTTGCGACAGTGGCGAGGAAAAACTCCCTTTTAGGAAGAAACCTCGGCAGACCCAGACTCTTGGTAGGTGGTGTCTGACGGTGCAGGTTGGGGATGTGATGAACAGTGGTAATAATAGTCATAATAAAGATAATGGAACAGTGACTATAAATGGTAGTCGTAGTAGTTCATGTCATAGCAGGGCGCTGCAGGGCGTTACAGGATGTAGCGTGGCACAGCAGTCTCCTACCTACCTTGAGTCTCCTACTTGGAGACTCAATCAGGTAGCTAACGTAAACAAAAAATGTGGGGAAACGACACCTCTGGCCATTATGTTAGGTCATTTGTCCAGTCGCTTATAATGTACGGACAATCCGACCCCATATGGCTCAGTATCTTGCTCTGTCAAGTGGCAAAAGTGCTTTTGAGTAGTCCATACTGGGTTAACGCTATGTTATCCTGTCAAGGGGAAAGGATTGTTTCCCCCAACGGCAACTCTGCCACAGCCCCAGCTATGACGAATCACCGACCAAGTGTATGGGTTAGATTACACGATAAGTCCAACAGTAAATTACAGTACTTACTGCACTTTTGAACACACAACGCCACAGGAGTACAAATTGTACTGGAGGTCTGCCTCTGGAACTCAAAGGCTCCCATTGTTAAACAAAAAAAAAGATAAAAAAAGATTGTCTGTTTTTTTCCTAAGGCAACTTTTTAAGTTAATTCTCATGTGTAATGCAGAACAAGATAGATTCTCAAATGTGAACATTTTAAAGTATCTATGGATTTTGGATTATTGGTCGGACAAAGATGTTAAAGATGTTATTTTGGGCTCTGAGAAATTGTTTTGGGCATTTTGGTTTACAAATGTTTAGTACATTATAGACCCTTTAAATAGATAATAATAGGCAACAGCCTGGCCCCTTGATAACTTCCTGTCAGTTGATGTCATGGTCTATAGGCCAAATTATTAATTGATGAATCAAATGATTGATAAATCCAGAATTAAAACAATTGTTAATCGCAGCCCTAGCTGTCTACTAAGTTATTTAACAAATAGGAAACTTCAACTGGGAAAATCAACTTCTACCTAGTTATTACCAGTTATTACTTAACAAAAATTATTTACAAGGCATAGGAAAGTTAGAAAAGATAACAGTAGTTTCTGACTGTTGCAAATACATTAGCAAACTGAGACTTTTCATGGTCATTTATGACAACTGAAAAAACCTTGTACGGGTATTATGCTTTTATGTTTTTCTCTGCTTCATTTTATGCATCACTGTGTCTTGTTTTTGTTTGCCTAATTTGGAATTAAAATGTCATGGGATCTCATGACCCTTTAAGCTAGAAAAGCCTAAAATCAAATGGTGATGTGTGGCAACAGATTGTGTCCCACCTCCATGTCATTAAATCCTCCAGTGAACATCACCATTCTTAACAAAGTTGCCAGCTGCCACAAATCCTCCCAATTGATGCCAAATACTGCAATTCCTGCAGTAATTTTTGTAGATTGTGTACAAAACAAAAAGCAAAAATGGAAAAAGAACATAGGGGGATGCTACGGAAGATTAAGAAGGTGTCTGTACATGTCTGTCAGTCTGTCTACATATTATCCAAACTGTTGGTGTGTGTAAATGTCAACGTGTGTGTGTGTGTGTGTGTGTGTGTGTGTGTGTGTGTGTGTGTGTGTGGGTGTAAGTGTGACGTCAAACAGTCCTGGGGGACATGGTCCAGATACATATACAGTAGCAATGACAAAACTCTGGCCTAGTTAACAGATGTTAGCCTCTGTGCATATAACACATTTATCTTGGACTAATTCACTCTGCTACCTGGAAATTCATGTTTTTTTCCTTTTACCAAAAATGACATATCTGAGCATTATCTTATGGGACACAAAGGTACAGGAGAACTGACCTTTAATTGAACAACCCGGAATAATTGCTACAGCATCACGAAATAATAACTGAATGATTAGAAGTATGGTTTAGGTTGCACATTGGGAGAAAAAAAGAGGGTACTCCAAAGATGTCAGCCTGCTGTTTGACATTATTAGCCATCCTGCATTGCATAAAAAAGTCCTAACATCAGCTGTTCTCATGTCGGTTCAGGAATGCTGAAAGCGCACTGCACAAGCAAAGTCGTTCATAGGAGCGAATTATGTAAATGTTGGCAAATATGAACCTGGTCTACAGGAAAGAATGAGAGTACCATTGAAGATGAAAGCTGCAAGGAGTGTGTGTATGTGTGTGTTCAAGTGAAACCGAATGAATGCAAAGGATGTCCTATCTCTAAAGTCCAGCAATGTCTCCAGCTAAAGGGAACTTAGGGCAAACCTGTCTGGTTTAGTTTGGTTGAATCGAACCCTGGAGCATTTACCCCCATTCGTGCGGTTCGTTTGGGCAGGTACGGGTCCTTTGTGATGAGAACGTAATCTGACCTCGATCCAACCCAACCACCAGGTGTACTCAGGTGTGCTTTGCAATCTGTCCTGCATCACAACATGCAAACTGTAGCAGCTTGCAATGTTTCTGTCACAGAAATACACTGCTGAGCCAAGTCCTGGCGAGCAGAGCAGACGTCGTGACGTCCCTCGCGAGGCATGTAGACGCTTATATCAATAAGTGGAACTGCATCAAAGATAATATTCAATTACAACTCAAACAACTGCAAAGGTTGAATCACATCACACCTTAAACTACCCATACCCATTATTCACCAGTCTGTATTTGCCTAAAGCTGACTAGACCTGAACTTTATGCAAATATATGAGTCTGTCCAGCAGCTGGCTCACGAAACTTGGACTAAGCTGTCAAACTAGGCGATGCAGTTCTACAATAAAACTGTAGGTGCATATACGTCAATTCAAAGACAAGTTTTCAAAAAGTAGACTAGTCTACAACAACAGAGCAAGACTACAGAAGAGAGGAGGCCCTGTCTTGAAGCAGCTTTGACCGCAATCAGCGTGAATGGCCAGATGTTCCTGGGGAACGTGCACTTCAGATTTAAAGCCAATGCTAATAGGGAATCTGATAACGTTAATGAGGCAATCTGTAAACTGTAAACTTCGGCGGCCACCTCGCACCCGAAATGCTGTGCAGCTGTGGGGTTAATAAAGGACAAATCCGGCGCAAAATGAACCTAGGGGTTTTAATGCTAATCGAATGTGACCAGTTTTAGCACAAACCGCTAATTAGCTTATAACGCTAGTCGTCGGGGCATGGGTAAAGTAAAAATAAATCGCTATTTCTATACTACTAACAAGGCTCAAATCGGGCACCATCTAGGGAAAACAGTCATGACCAGTTGAACAACAAACGCTGTGTAACCAGTAACCAGTAACATAGCTCAAGCACAGCGTTCGTCGTTCGACTGGTCGTGATTGTTTTCTCAAGATGGCGCCTCTCTGCATACGCGAACGGTACAGTCTTTATAATCTATCTTTTTAATAAACTGTCATATACACTTACAAAGTTCTCAATGCTTCGGTTTACATGTAGGGAGCCTCATTATGCTACCATGGAAGTGTGGTGCTATTTTGAGCCTTGTTAGTGGTATAGAAATAGCGATTTGTTTTTACTTTACCCGTGCCCCGACGACTAGCTTTATAAGCTAATTAGCTAAAACTGATCACATTCGATTCGCATGAAAACAGATCCCAGAGAATGGTCGACTCGGTACACATGTGTTATTAACCCCTTGGTTCATTTTGCGCCGGATTTGTCCTTTAACCGGTGGGGAAATGTCCTCACTGTGGCATCTCTAATGTAAGGTTACACTGCATCGCTTTTATTGTGTTTGCCCTCTTCTTCACACTTCCCCTTCTTATTCTGCATGTATATAAACATATTGGTGTCTCAACACAAAACTCCTCTACCTTGTCATCACTGTGGTCAGTAAAGCCAAAAATCCAGGCCTGCTCCAAACATGGCCCACATTTGTGTTTTGCATCTAATTTACTGTCAGGACAGGTTACTCTCCTCTCTTAACAACCTCTGACAAACCAAATGTACACTACCTACACCTATGTAAGAGGTGATTCACTAACTCTATAACAGTCAGCTTTGTATGATCTTGATTAGTGTCTCATTATATTGAGTATGTTACCTTGCTGTAATGATTTGTGCAATTTAGCAATTAATTCATGGCAACAGTATCAGGGCTCCAGACTGTGACCAAATGGTCGCATTTTGTGACCAAAATTTGAGAGTGTGCGACTGAATTTTACATCCAGTCGCACATGTGCGACCAGTAAATTTGCCCCCTTTTTTTTTACACGTTAAACGTTGAAATTTCGGTACCTGAGAGCGCGTAAGCGCAAGCTTATCTGTCCTCTCTGAAAATTGACAGAGCAGAGCTCTGACACAAACACACACACTCGCACACACGCAGAGCTGCAGACGATGCAAACTACGTCGGCTCTGCAGTTTTGTTGAAGTCACAGCGAGTCACGGAAATGCCGATAAAGCGGTTTCAAGTGTGGTTACAGTTTTTCATAACATAACGCAGACAGCATTTGCTGCGATATGATATTAACGGCGAGCCGAAAGCGGTCGCGGTGCTGTTGATGTTACACTTCCTCGGAGACGAGCAGGCACAACAGTGGTTTCTGTGCCCTGGGGACTGACTGACAGGCTGAGGTTGTAAGGCAAGGCAGCATTATTTCTACAGCACCTTTCAGCAACAATGCAATTCAAAGTGCTTTAGATAAAACATTAAAGAGCAATTAAAAACGGTCATGATGAAAATAAAACAGGCTAAAAAATAATATACAAATACAATAATAAAAAAATAAAATATATATATATATATATATATATTTTTTTTACTGTCATGACAGCGATGGGGCTGTCAGTTTACCTTCTATGTTGCAACTTCAAAAGTGACACTGAATTTGAAACAGCACATTGTAATTTCTGCATCTATTATCAAAGTATTTATTAGTAATACAGTGGAAATTAGTAGAAATATGAATATTTGGTTAGCATGTTGATTTACGGTGTGTGCCCCTAAATTTTCTGGTTGTGCCCCTAACATTTTCATTTGGGGGCCACTGTGCTCCTAGTGAAAAAAGTTAGTCTGGAGCCCTGAGTATCAAACTTAAACGGTTCAAGCCAGAATGAATACAGAACCCAAGAAACCCACTGGTCTGTCATTAATAAAGAGGGAGAAAGAGACAAGGGTGAAACCTCTTGTGTAACTGTTGATGAATGAAAGCAGGTGTATTTTACGGTCTGAGCTCTGTGTGTGTGTGTGTGTGTGTGTGTGTGTTTTATACACATGTACCACTTCTGCAGCTGGCGGGCAGAGTCTCCTGCTGTACTATAGCGCATTAAGTGACCCCTAAAAATGCGACATTGCTAGAGGAGATACAGCATGTAAGTGGCAATGATAGACCTTCCTCCACACGCTGTGGAGGAGGATCTGGCTACACCACACAGCATTTCAGGATGGGAGAAAAACGTGGTCTGGTTTATTGGCATTTCTTTAAACCAATCACAATTGTCATGGGCGGTGCTAAGCTCTGCACGGTGCCTCTGCAAAATAGCCTCGGGAAGGAACTTGTTTTGGTGGAACGTGTGTACGTTCAAAAGTAGTTTTAGTCGTGCAACAGAAAACTCAGATTGGACAGATAGTCTAGCTAGCTGTCTGGATTTACCCTGCAGAGATCTTTGGAGCAGTTAACCATAGTCCTCACAAATCTACCAGAGTTTAAAATGTCAACACAAAGGAAGAGGAAGGGGCGAAAAGACATGCATCTGGTGGAATTTCCTGCGGCACCGAAGCAATCCCGGAAGGCTAGTGTGATAGAACACCTTGATACGACAAAAAATATGTCAACTATGCAGTTTGTGTCAGTTCACTTGGAGACAATTCAGTTCAATCTTTTGTAGATTACGTTATTTGAATTACTTTTGTAAGTTTTATATTAAAAAATAAGATCCATTTAGGGCAGACATTTCAAAGTAGTTATTCACAAACACCAAAGCATAATTCTGCAGAGAAACAACAACGGACGAGCCATTTCACAGGAACTAATTATGATGTGGCTCATCACTATGTATTCTATTTGAGCACTCTAGCGCTAATTGATTGCACACTTAATAAATTATAATTAATGAAAGAGCTTGCTGCCAAATACAGCACAAGCTTTTGGCTATGACTGTGTTATGCTCTGAGCATAGTCAGGAAATGAGTAAGGACCATACTGTTGTTTTAGTCAAAATACTACAAATTGCCTATATTTTACAATACTGTTAGTCATTTTACAAAAACTTTTTAGGCTGATTTCCTGCCTTTCAGGGGAACAACTGTTTTCAATTCATTCCAGCACAAATCAACTTGCCGCAACTTAAATTTACTTTAAATAGGTACACACAAGTAAATATATAAGTCCCAGAGTGAACCATTTCGCACCATTACAATGTGTTTTGGAAAGTCATGGTTTCATTGCAAGAGAAAGCAATTATGGGTGCAGAGGGTTTTGAAACTTCTCACTTCTGATGCATGCTAGACTGCCCTAACATCTGATATTTAAAGTGCTGTCAGTGATGTTGCATAAGGGAGTGGGATTTCCTGCCCCTGCAGAGTTGAAAGAAGTCATTAGTCAGGACACTTGTCAAGCTGTCATTTGTTGTTAATGAAAGACTTAACGTTGCATGTCATGTCTGCCATGTCCGTTTTTCTCGGCGCTTTTTTTTGTGTGATCACATCCCTGGCTAAAGAAGCTGTGGAGATGCATGGGCTGAATCACACTTCATCAGCGCTCTGCTTGCTGATTGGTACACAATTCACCAGCGGGTACAGAGGATGTGCTAACGGTTAGGCTCAGCCTCTCTGGTCACTGTGGTAATAAATGACCATGCATCCTATTTATAACCACTAAGCTGCACACTGTGACGACACTGTAATCTGCCTAACACAGCCGGAGTTAGCCCATGGCTCACTGTACCAAGAAAAAAAAAAAAGGTGGGAGGATAAAAAAAAAAGAGGGTTAGCTTTAGGAGACACTGGGAGTCTAGACAGTGCAAGTCAAAAATCTGTGTCTTTAGCTCACAGTTTACATAAAAAGGATACACTTTTCAGCTTCACGATAAAGAAGCAGCACAGAGCAGCAAACTAAATTCATTCAGATGCACTTGATGCAGACTAAGTGACAGCACAGTGCATACATGTTTAGGATGAATTTCTCAACTCTTACTGGCAGAGTTAGTGCAATGCCTTGCCCGGTGATCCATACAGCACTACAGTTCATTCAAATATGATGGCTTTTGACTTTGTGAGCCCCTAACAACAGAAGCACTGCAAACCTACGTGCTGATCATACTTTTTATCAATTGAACAATTCACACCTAATCTAGTATCGGGACACAAAACTCACACACCAACAACAACTCATTCAAACCCAGATTTGTCTTTGGGGGAACTATTGATCTTGAGGAGAATCATAACACAAGACAAAAAAAAATATGTGCGCTACGGAGAGCCCAATAATAAAACAACAATCCTTACAAATCAATCCTATAAAAAGTGAGAAAAAACCCGATAGAGAACAAAATCATTACACCGGTAAGCAAATATCCCCAACAAAGTCTAAATATAGTGGTGCTAGTAAAGGGCAACTGAAGGAGTAACTTAAAAACTTACCCTTCCGTCGAGAGCCTCGCCTCTGCTCCATTCTGAGGAGCGGGGCTGAAAAAGGGGGCAGAAGGAAGGGGGGTTCTAGTAGTGGTCCCTGGGGAACTCCAGTTATGGGGGTCCAAAGTATAAAGATACTGCTAGTAAGGTGCAGAAGTCAGGAATACTGCCTGTGCTGTGTGGATAATGTGAGGATCAGCTATTTCTGTGACAGCGTGTGTGTGTGTGTGTGTGTGTGTGTGTGTGTGTGTGTGTGTGTGTGTGTGTGTGTAAAAGTGGCCTGTGACGACAATGTCAGCGACATCAGCCATGCATCACAAAGTACCCTCACACACACACACACACCCACACACACACACACACACACACACACACACACACACACACACACACACACACACACAAATACACACACACACACACACACACACACACACACCGCCCTTTCCTCAACCTCCCTGAGCTTCTGATTCCTGCTGCACATACAAGCACACATGCACGTGCATGTTGGGACACACACACACACACACACACAAAGAGGGAGGAGCAAAGTAAGCGAGGGAAGTAGAAAGCAGTAGTATTACAGACAGACATCCTTAAGGGAGTGTGGCAGGAGAGAGAAGGATGGATGGATGTGCACACACAATGCAATAATGTATTTTCTTTTCTACGGAAATCATTTGTGAGATTGTGGCGCTGAGAAAGCAGAGAAGCCGCTTGTCATCCAAAGTAAAAGCTGTGCAGTATATCTTTTGAATCAATAATCCTTTGCTGCCTCAGTGAGTGGTGTAATTTACAATCAGACCTCCTGACTGACCTCCAGGGTGCCATGTGTGGAGATGGCCAATCGATCAGCAAAGCACAGGGAGCGCACAGGACAATACCGCTAGAGGCTACGACAACATACTGTACTACTGGCAGGGCAGTCACAGGAGTCTCTCTCTCTCTCTCTCTCTCTCTCTCTAGGAAAGGAATTAGAAACAAAATGTAATTAAATAAAGAGAAAAGGGGCTCTGTTTGGACTTTTTCTAAAAAAGGCAATTTTTATTTATTTATTTATTCGGAAAATTCTGTCTTCCTTTCTTTTACTTGAAATGTAGGGCTTACGTTTATTGTGCTTGGAATACTTGTATTTATGTTCAAAATAGCTATTTGTAGCTGAAGCCTGAGGTTAACGTAATTAATTGGGAGACAGTTTGGGACAACATTTCCCACAAGAACCCAAATCACCAGCAGATCCACTTCAACATATGCCATAGGGCATACTAAACTCCTCAGAAGAGATACGTCTCTAAAGTCATTCCTACTCCCTATTGTACGTTCTGTCAACCTGAACAAACTGGAACTTTCCTGCACATGGTCTGGGAGTGTGAACAGGTGCATGAGTTCTGGAATAAAACAACATCAATAATATCTGATGTGATAGGATGTCGAATTCCTACTGACCCGATTGTTTTGTTACTTAATGACGACTCTAGATTACATCTGCTTGGGAGACAGAGGAAGATTTGGGTAGCCGGCTCAACCGCAACCAAGAAAATTATAGCTCAGAGCTGGCTCCCCCCCACTCACTTTGTATAAAACAGTGGTTGGCGTATTTTCTGAACATAGTTATGCTTGAGCTCTCTACAGCAAGGATTAACAAAGCCAAGTCATCGACTATAGACCTATGGAGAAACGCAGCAGCACAGGTATCGGTCCTAATGACCTCAACATCACAAGAATTAGAGGAGAGTGACTAGACGAGGTCGGAGTTCTGTTTTGCTATCTTGTATTTTGGTTTGTTTTGTTTTCCTCGAGACTGCAGAGGGTGGGCGAGGGTTTTTAGTTCCTGTTCCATTGTATTTGTTTATTCTGTATGTTGTTTGTTCAAAAAATATAAAACAAATAAAAAATTGATCGTAAAAGAAAATAGCTATTTGTTTGCCATACAAATCCCATACGAGTTCAATGTGCCTGTATGACACACATTTGAAAATTGACAACGAATATTGTTGAAATGATATACAAATATACAGTACAGGCCAAAAGTTTTGACACACCTTCTCATTCAATGTGTTTCTTTATTTTCATGACTATTTACATTGTAGATTCTCACTGAATGCATCAAAACTATGAATGAACACATATGGAATTATGTACTTAACACAAAAGTGTGAAATAACTGAAAACATGTCTTATATTTTAGATTCCTCAAAGTAGCCACCCTTTGCTTTTTTTGATACAATGCAAACCCTTGGTGTTCTCTCAATGAGCTTCATGAGGTAGTCACCTGAAATGGTTTTCACTTCACAGGTGTGCTTTGTCACGGTTAATTAGTGAAATTATTTCCCTTATTAATAAAAAAGCAAAGCGTGGCTACTTTGAGGAATCTAAAATATAAGACATATTTTCAGTTATTTCACACTTTTTTGTTAAGTACATAATTCCATATGTGTTCATTCATAGTTTTGATGCCTTCAGTGAGAATCTACAATGTAAATAGTCATGAAAATAAAAAGGAAACGCATTGAATGAGAAGGTGTGTCCAAACTTTTGGCCTGTACTGTACATTGTTGATTTTGTTTAATAGACGTAGGAGTAGGCTTTAGAATGGAATTTAGACATTACAAGGTACGGACCTTTGCTGGGGGGATATTTTAATTGAATACCCCTGTTGTATACTGGATTTTATAGGATACTGGTATGGAGCCATCACAATCATCTTCATGATCAGCAATCACAGGCATCTTTACAACCGTTTTAATGTCAACAGACGATAATTATATAGGCTATACTATAATTATAGTAAACTTAACTAGGCTAAGACTGGGTAACCCTATAAACATAAGTAGGGTTGCAACTAAGGATTGTTTTCATTATCCATAAGTCTGTGGACTATTTTTCAGATTAATCCTTTGGTCCGTCGTTTGGTCTAGGGCTGCAACTAACACTTATTTTCACCGTCAATATATCTGTCCATTATTTTCTCGATTAATCAATTAGTTGTTTGGTCTATAAAATATCAGAAAATGGGGAAAACTGTCTATCAGTCTTGTTTTGTCTACAACTCAAATATATTCAAAGTAAATATAAATGAATTTCTACTTTTTTCATACAAAAATGAGTCAAACCGATTTCTCCATTAACAAAATAGTTGGTGATTGATTTAATAGTTGACAACTAATAGATTAATCTTTGCAGCTCTGCTTTGGTCTGTATCATGTATCCCTAATTTGAACGTATGTGAGACAGACAGAGCTAGAGGTTAGCTAAAAGGAGCCAAGGATGTGCCACAGCCCCACAAACTAGGCTAGACAATGGCTGATCAACCTCTGCCCACAGACAGTAGAATGAATGGACAAAGCGACGCCGCAGATTTCAACGGAGACCAGTGAAGGATATTAGAAGCACTTTTCCGGTGAGCGCTGAGCGTTACTGAGCAGCCTCCAACTGAGCTTGAAGACGTAGATGTGACGTGAGCAACCTGTCTGAAAGTGTGAAGTCTTCTGGTAGCTGTGCCAAGAGAAATCTCAATCATTCCCAATCTTACAGAGACGGAGAGCGTAGGTATATGTAAGGAGATAACATAGGCACAGGCTAATTACTGATCACTAACATGCTAGTTAACATTAGTAATTAAACTTAAACAGCTAATGTAAGTCAACACTGCATGCAAGCTTCTCCTGTACTATACGGTAATTTGTCTACTATGAGACAGTAAGTTGTGTGGTTATGACACAATCGTTAGCCTATTTTTACAAAAGCGTCTGCTATGGAGCCATAACGTGAGATACAAGGTAATGGAGCCTTTTATACATTGTTGTGTTTCTTTAGAAATAAACAATGGACAAATAGAGTCTTTAAACGCTTCAGATGTAAAGTTATTCGCTGTCAAAGTGGCGCCAAAATGAATGGGAGTCAATGGGATGCTAACGGGAGGTGATGGCTTGATAGCATCAAAATGGCGCCATAGGAGCTACGCTTTGTGGAGGCTCGCTTACCCCCTTGCCTCTGCCCCAGCTATTACCCCAAAGCTTTGGTGAACCTAGCACTCTGATCTCTACCTTTGTTTTGGCTACCCATCGATCTTCCTGTCTAAAAGCGTGTGAAGGGGGCGTAATCACTTAACCAGATTAGGCTAATCCTGAACTTTTTATAAAACACAGAAGCCATGCCGAGGCTCCAGGGTTAAGGAAGTCACGGCTTTAAAGCCACGGAGAGTTTCTGCTGCCGTCCTCTGGCCGACCGTCAGTCAGGTGCAGGGGTTGATGCATAGACTGTAAAAGTGAAGCCAAAATATCCCCATCGCCCCCTGGTGGCTGGCTCCAGTATAGGTTATAACTAAGTCAAGTCAACTTTCAAGTAAAAACCCTATCCCCTCCATGTTAGTGGATGGGACGTGGTCCAAACTAAGGCTACACGTCAAATAATTTTTACCAAAGATTTTTACTCTTTTTTTGGTAGTTTCTTATTATGCTGATGTATGTTCAAGTGTTAATTTTTGTGATAGGTTTGGTTTCAATTTGTTATTTGATGCTATATAAAACAGAGAGAAAGGTCATGATTGACAGCTGTGATTGACTGACGATTGGTCAGGCGGGGGTGTATGGGCGGGACATTGATACCGCAGCTCCACCGCCTGATCACTATACTGTGTAGGCTCTGGCTCCAAAATTACAAGAAGGCAAGATTGACCTCACTTTTGGTACAGTGGGAGAAACTGGAGACGCGTCGTCATTTTTATATACAGTCTATGGTCAGGTGAGTGTCCTTCACCAGGCTGAGACATAATAGCTGTTGGTCATTCAGCAGAGACAGGCAAAAAATAGCCCTGGAGCAGCCTAGGTGGGGACTAGGGAGATGAAAAATAGAAAAGTGTGGCTTAAATTTGTAATTTATAAAATTAGTATTGAAAAAAGTATCGGTATCAGAGTCCCAGTATTGGTATCGGTATCAAATATTTTTGAACGATACCCAGCCCTACTGGGGATTGGGAACAGTTTTGACAAAAGGTAGAACTCAGGAGAACACTGTATACATAATAATTCAATAAATTGATATTTACTAAAGAAAATATTTGCTGACAAGTTGAATTAAAAAAATGTCCACCCAGCTTCCACTCGTCTGAACATCCGCAGCCTGCATCATTAATTTGACAGATGTGTAGAAAGCAGGGCTTAAAGAGGGACTATCAAATCACACAGTAAGAAGGATTTAGCAGTATCAAGTTCCACTTGGTCTGATGTCAGATAGGCTGCTGTCTCTGACTGTGTGTGTTAGTGTGTGTGTGTGTGTGTGGGTGTGTACGCGCATGCGCACAAGTGTCTGTGTTGCACTTAATGACGTTCTAAGCCTTTAAACCCTTCGGGTAAACAACACTGTCTGTTATCTGTTATGCAATACACAGTATGGGCAGGAGTGAAGGGACAGAGAGACGAGGGTTACTGTCAGTGTGTACTAGTGTCTAGGGTTATGGGTTTATTGCATACTTTAAAACATCCATACTGGGGAAATCATTGAAAATTGATCTGTTCTACCCACTCAACTGTTGAGTAAGATAATCAGAATGGGCTTTATTATTATCTTTTCACATACAAGGAATTTGCTTTGCTGTTTGGTGCATACAATACACATATTAAAATAAATAATAAAGCAAATACTATTACAGATACTATAACCTAAGCCAATATACCATAGCTGTTTTAAAATCGGAAGCTGTACAGTTTTTGTGCAGGATGTGCAAAAATATATTAGCAAAACTTTACAGAATCAGGACTATGTTCAAGTCAACTTTTCATCCTGGAGCGACTTTAAATTTAACTTATTGAACTTGTGTGGGTATATAAGAAGAGGAAACATATGTGGACGCGGCTGAGGCAGTGTGGGAGCATGTCAGAAAGAAAAAAAGAGAGAAAGAGGGAGAGAATAAGTGTTTGCCAGGGCTTGTAAGATCAATGTTACTTAGCGCCGCTTACACCTGAATCCTCACTCCCTTGTGTAAACACTGCATGAGATAGGCAGGACAAGGTTTTCTAGTGATTGCTGGCACAGATAAGGTGCTTTTAAAAATGTCTCTCCAATGTCACTGCTAAATACTTACAAACACAATAGTCCTGTTTTTGAGCTGAGACTTTGTGTTTCCTGTTCTGTCTTGATATAGAGCATTTGGGTTTTTGTCTGCGTTTCTGCATTTCTATAGCTAGTTAATGATATGTACTAAAGACATCAATGGAAATTATACTTCCACAATTCAAGGTACTACAAATCAAGAGCATTAAAGGCATTTAGATTATTATCAATGCAACAGAAACTGAAAACATATTGGATGGCACACAAGAGTAATGTAATTCTAGACAGTTGACATTCATCTGTACTTCTAAATTGCAAAGTCATCACAAGTGAGTGAAACAGCATCTGGTTGTATTACCGAGTCCTTCCCAATTGTTCTGGCCAAAAGTGCAAATGAATCATAGTCATGTGATAACAACAAAATCATCTGACTGCTGGACATAAAATGGAACACAGAAATCACACGCAAACACACAGACACACACGCACGCGCAAGCAAGCACGCACACACACGTACACAGAAAAATCCACCGTTCTCCAGATGGTGTCACTATTCTCACAATACATTTTAGGATTTCATCCTGAATCACACCAGGCCATTCTCTAACCCTTCAAGAATTACTCCCAGTGTCCCCTTCAAGCGTAGCAAAGTCAATTTAGAGGGATATGATGGCCTCTAGAAGAGGGGGATGTCACCATTTCAGTGCTCCCATGCTATCTATTTTGAAATAAATGTAAATGTACAATGTCCAAATTATGTTTTTTGTTTGTCAGGGAGCTAACTCAGTCAGGCCTGCAACGCCGTGCGAAGCCGTCAACACCAAAGCTCAGCTATGTGAGGATGTTGTCAGCTATAGTATAGCCTAGTCTCTAAAGTTGGCAGAGATTTAAGGACATGTTCAAACACTTTAGCAGAGAACAGGTTTGCATTTGGCTCCAACATGGCTTTTTTGGCCTCTTAACTATGACGCAAATCATGGGGAGACATCTAACCTGTATCTCTGCTCTTCTAAAAGTCTTGGCTCCTCGCCAGCTTTGTAGCTGGTAAACCATTAGTACAAAAACAATCATGTCTTAGTAATTTGCTGAAGATTTACTCTGCACTGATTTAAAACTGCACCATAAAAGCAAAGAACACTCAGCGTCACATTAAACAACTGTCCAAAATCACCACAATAAATATATTGTTGTGTTGTAATGTAATGCCTTAACTAGTTTCCCCTCATATTTGATAATGGAAATGTAGGCACATCAATAGCATTGACCCAGCACTTAGCTGTGGAGAGTAAGACTGCTAATAGCTGTTGGTGACCACATTCAAGGGTGGGGACATTTAGTTCTAACCAGACTTTAACCAAAGAGCTACTTTAAAGGGTAACTATTGTTTTTTCATCCTGGACCCTATTTTCCTATGTTTTGGTGTGTAAGTGACTGAAAGGAAGAACAATCTTTGAAATTGGTCCAGTATAAAGTGTGAACGCTGTTACCGGAAGCCACAGACCGGGCTGCAATGTAACCCTACGGGGCAAATGTTCAGAATCAGTTTGGTCCACGAAAAGTTTTTGCTGCTGACAGACTCAGATTAATATTCTAAGTGTTAATATTCTGACAACATTATGGAAAGGATCCCTACAGTGATAGACCTTTAAAATCTCTTAAAGACCTTTGTGTTTAACCAGAAACAGCTCTGAAGTCGCTAGTGCTAAACCCACCAGACTCCATTTAAAAAAACAGTACTTTTAGCGTATATAGAGGCAACATATTTTCACATGTAAATCAGTAAACTATGTCTTTATTTCAACCAAAACTAGAGTTGTGATGGTTGGAAAAGAGGAAAGACGACCCAGAACGGCTTTTCATAGTTTTATTTAGTTTCTTTTGACTTTGAATGAAGTGTGTTTTACAATGTTGAAATACTGTTTATTTACATAGCGTCTGGTGGGTTTAGAGAATGCAATTTCGTGGATGTTTTTGTTTAAAAAAAGGATATTACTCTTTAACAGAAAGGTCGACATCCTTAGAAAACCTTTCCATAATGTTGTCAGACATTTAGAATACTAATCTGAGTCTGTCAGCGGCAAAACAAGCACTTTTGTGAAGGTAAATACAAGCTGGACAGTTGTCCTATTAACCTACAATGGAGCTTGTTTCACTGCTGCCGACTGCAGCGATCTCTCTTAATACTGGACCAATGTCAAGGATTGTTGTTCCCATCAGTCACTTAGACACAAAAAAATTGGGAAATATGGTCCAGGTTGAAAAAAAACGGTAGTTAACCTTTAATCATGTTTATTGGTTTGCTTCTGACACCAGGTCTAAATGTAACAGACATGTGAATTGTTTGACTTGTTAGCATAGCCTAGTCAAGAAAAAGGAACTGGAGTTTACCATGTTTGTACAGCCAATATGTGATCAAAAGCCATATTAGCCCTGAGGGCCTCACACAAACTACAGCCAGTAGTGAAAGAGTATATCTAGAGAAAAGACATAGCCACAAATATGTGTGTGCTAATTGGCTGAGGGCTTATCAGAGACACCATATTGAGAGCAAGGAACTGGTGTGGAGGAGATCACTGAACAGGAAGCAGGAAGCAACTGTCATTCAATTGTTATATATGTTATTTATAGTTTCAAATCTGAACTTATTTCAGGACACTTTTCATATAGAGCACACTATATCTTACAGAAACCCAACATTCCCCAATGAGCAAACACTTGGTGCGACGGTGGCGAGGAAAACACCGTTAAAGGCAGAAACCTCAAAACGAACCTGGCTCTAAACCATCCAATTAGCAGGAATTAAAATGTTCTTTTAGCTGGAGGGTTCAAGATTGTGAACTACTTTTTAGCATTACCTTGAATATATCCAGGTGAAGGCCCGAAAGAGGTAATGGCTTTATAATGGATTTATAATGGCTTTCTCCAATACAAATTTTGACATCTGGACACAATTTGATGCATGTACATCATATGTAGGATTTTGTTTCCTAGGTACAGGCCAAGCAGAGGTGTATAGTCCAGGTGCCGGAAAGTAAAAATCCTGCCATGTTTTTGGATCTGCCTCTACATCTAGAACAGGTGTTTTCACTAACGAGCTCATCTACCTGGGAGAGGAGCTGGTTTAGTGATGGTTGGGACAGCTGCTGGACAGGATTTCTACTTTCTGGCACCTGGACTATACACCTCTGAGGCCAAGTGATGAGTCTCAACCTGAATATTTTGCCTATCCTTATCTTTGCAAGCCTCAAAACCAAACCTCAAACCACATGTTCATACTGGTTTTGTAGCTTTGAGAACCTCCCATGTTTGGCCAAATCTCAGTTTTGTTTTTTTTAACCGTTATTTATTCAGGGAAGGTTCACTGAGAGGCAGCCTCTCTTTTGCAGGACCACCCTGATCACATTCACACAGTTACACATTCACACCTGGAAGCTGCCCAGTCCAACCACAGTCTGATCTGCTGCCCACTGAGCAGCTCCACTGGAGCGGTTGGGGTTAAGTGCCTTGCTCAAAGGCACCTCAGTGGTGTTAATGAGGGAGGGACAAGTGCTGTTCTTTCACTTTCCCCACCCAAATTTTATCCTGTCGGCCTCCCGGTCACAAGCTCGCATCTGTAACCTTTAGGCCAAACCTTTTTTTTTACTTCCCAGTGAAGTTTACATTTTAGTTTTATATAGTTACCTGCTGTATTTCTTTTTAAATATGTAACACACACACTAAGTTTCAAGGCTGGCCTTGCTAAATCAAATATTCTGTGGGCTTATATGTCATGGCACATTGTGTCATGTCCCAGTCCTTGTCTCACACCCTACATTCCTAACGTATCTTCTCTCTCTCTCTCTCTCTCTCTCTCTTTCTCTCTCTCTCTCTCTCTCTCTTTCTCTTCCCTGCATTCATTCGTCACTCACATACAACACACACCAATCAGCATACTACACCACAGAGACAAGGGGCAGCCTTGACCAATATTCTTATTCAACTTTTTTTTTATTTTCATTGCACATGTCACAAGTACATAGCAACGAAATGTAGTTAGCGTCTAACCAGAAGTGCTTCAAGCAGTGAATAAATAACATATGCTACAGTATATACAGAGTACAAGGTATGAAATGATATATACATATATGTGTCTATTTGAGTGTCTATTACTACAGGTATGTGCAAGCTATGAACAGGCTATGACTATGGCTATGTAATACAGAATAAATAACTATACAGTACGTACAGTGGTGCAAAATTGTGAGTATTGGAGAGATTATACAATATGTAATATATCTATATAGTGGAAATAAATCAGAATATGTGAATTGAATTGCATAAGGTATATTGACCTGACCTGACTGAAACCAACGTTACGTTAGGTACACCCTCTTGACAGAGAAAAAAAAGACATGGTAAGACTCCCACACCCCTAAAACCAAACCGGGAACTGCAATAACAAATACAGAATGATGGACAAGTACATTATAGCTAATAAGCCATTCCTCACCCATCATCACCCTTACCTGTCATCATCAACCTCAACTTAATCTCAAAGCTTCTTTCCCAACTTTACAGTTCAAAAAGTCATACCTGTCATAGTATAGTATAGAGTATAGTATATCCACAACATTCCACTTCCGGGATTGCCCCGGTGCCGACGGAAATTCCGCTGGATTTCCCTCATTTCGGCCAGATGTCCGTCCCCTTCCTCTTCCTTTGTGTTGGCGTTCTAACCTGCGGTGGATTCATGAGGACTACGGTTAACTGCTCCTCAGATCTCTGCAGGGTAAATCCAGACAGCTAGCTAGACTATCTGTCCAATCTGAGTTTTCTGTTGCACGACTAAAACTACTTTTGAACGTACACATGTTCCACCAAAACAAGTTCCTTCCTGAGGCTATTTAGCAGAGGCACCGTGCCCCCGTCTGCCGCTAAGCGCCGCCCAAGACGATTGTGATTGGTTTAAAGAAATGACAATAAACCAGAGCACGTTTTTCTCCCATCCCAGAACGCTGTGTGGACTAGCCAGACCCTCTGTGGAGGAAGGTCTTGCAGGCAAGGCAAGGCAGCTTTATTTGTATAGCACATTTCAGCAACAAGGCAATTCAAAGTGCTTTACATAAAACATTAAAGAGCAGTTAGAAAACAATTAAAAACAATTTAAAAACATTAAAAGACAAGAATAAAATTTACAGTGCAGTACATGACGCCAAATTGTGGTGGAAGTTTTTCTTAAAGCAGCAGGGTTTTAGATATCAATGAATGAATCAATTTTATCTTACCCGTACTGCTTGAAATCTCTTCCTGTTCATTTTTGATCGGAGTGGAAAACAGTGAAGAGCGCTCCGCTGTCCTGACCCCCTTCTCTCTGAAATACCTTTTTAAGGTTAAAGGTATGAGGCAGGTGCTTTTTTATCCCTGGATAGCCAGTCATCAGCGACCCACGGAGCTCTTTTTCTCTGTTTTCTTATCCAATC
Source organism: Perca fluviatilis (assembly GCF_010015445.1). Classification (NCBI taxonomy): domain Eukaryota; kingdom Metazoa; phylum Chordata; class Actinopteri; order Perciformes; family Percidae; genus Perca; species Perca fluviatilis. Next base: position 2,489,340 of record NC_053133.1, on the reverse strand, counting down.
CTGTTTTATCGTATAATGTACAATGTGATCGTCACCACAAGGCGAGGTTATTTCTTCGGCAAACCTTCGTAAAAACCTGGGACAGCCCTGCAGACAAAAATCTCTTAATAGTCAAGAGCTTGTTTAAAGTGTCACAGACCATTTTTTAAAAGTAGTCAAGAGCTTCTTTAAAGTGTCACAGACTATCTTATAAATATTCAAGAGCTTCTTTAAATTGTCACAGACTATTATTTTTTATTTTTATTTTTTATTTAATTTAATAGTTTCTCAGACTATTTCTGTTCAATTGTAATTGTTTTGGTAATGCGAGACTACACCAGTCGTAACCCAAAACAGAATGTAGAGGCATGAACACAGGTCATTATGTTCCCACACTGTAGGAGCCCTCCCTGAATCGGGGGAATTGGGGATTTTGAGAAGCTCCCCTTTGGCAACTTGTTGCTTAATTTCAACCACACTGATGGTAGATTGGCAGGCTAATGCAATGCAAAGGAACATTATTTTAAGGAATCAATGCAAGTTTTGATACAAAAAGAGACAACAACTGTCTAGGAGGAAAAATATACACAGGGAAAATGATTAGGTTAGAGATTAAAGTATTAGTTATGGATAATCCAACATGTGAGGTTTGATACAATGGTACAAGGATGAGAAAGTTGATGCTAATGAGTGAAATATTATTGGGTAAACTATTCGACTGAAAAAGGATAAGTCACCCAAACAAATTATCTAGGTTCTCACAACACAGTTGAACATGTATTACTCACATAGACTGAAAGAAACTAGTTTAAGACATGTAATTCAAACCCCAACATCAGACTGCATTATGATTGCATGGTAGCTTGCTGAAAACATAATACAGCTAGTGATATGGGCAGTATGCAAAAGCATAGAGACTAAACAACATAATAGGGAGAGAAGGAGAAACAGAAAATACAAACAGCCACATACAGATGGCAGCTTTGAACACAACAAGACCTGCCTGGGAAAAAAAACAGGAAACACATGTCTGGGACAGATGGGCAGACGGACCAACGGACGGAGGCAGCACCACCGCAGGCACTTTCTCCAATCACCTGCTTATTTTCAGCTTAAACACTACAATAAGGTTGCATTTTACTAAAGCAGTTTTGCATTTAGCTTTGTAAACAAGGGATTTACTGGGTCACAACCAACCACTATAAACACACATACTGCTACTGAAGCCATAAGCTCCACATACTATGTGTCATTTATTAAAAAGGTGTGGCTTTGTGCAGCGGTGTGCATATATACCCTTTGTAACACAATGAACAGACTAAAGCTTGAATCATGGTTCTGCGTTAAATCTACGCCGTAGGTAGGCTACATATGTAGGCACACGTAGATATGGACCCTCCGCCTACACTGTAGCCTGACGTGCACCTCCCCAGAAATGTAACTACACATCGCGGCGACGCAGACCACAACAACTGTCAGGGTTTTCCTGCATAGAGAAAGTTTTGTCAGGCTAAAGGAAAATCCAGAGCGCCAAAACGTCAATTTTTTTAGCAGACATAGCCACTATGTACTCTTGCGGCTGGCGCTGATTTGACTGGATCGGAACGTTCCGCTGTGAAGCTAGCGCTAATGGGACCTCCGTTTGCAGAGTCAGGCTGTCCCGGACTCTCCCATTGACCATGCTGGACGGGCGCGGCGCTCTCAGCCTTCCGCTGAAGCTCTGACTGCTGTCTCTCCGCACGGCGGGCTGCCCTGCTATCTAAAAGTATTTAATTTAAGACCATTTCATAACCGGTTATAAACATCTCGTAGGCGTGTTAAATTGTAGTCCAATTACGTGTTTAGGTACAGTTAGTTTTAACGGCTAATGCGAGCCGTACGATAGCATGCATGAAAACCACAGGTTCAAGCCTGTATCGGCATTAACATTAACGTCCTGCTCCGTCTCTCTGCTGAGCCCTGTTCACATTAACAGCGGCAGTTAAACTGTATTTGACACCATGAAGGTTGAACTGTGCAATTAATCAGCAGTTCATATGCATGCCGAACAGTAGGGGCTGTCCTTTACACTACTACTGTATATAAAACATCACTAATAATTTATTGATAAATAGAATGTATTTCAAAACAGAAAACATAACATTTCATCACATTTTCTATTGATAACACGATTGTATTATGGTACACATTCGCTACAACAGTAATGGCAGTCACCTTATGAAAGTCACTCTCAACTTTTTTAACTTAGGAGCAAAATGTGCTCCTTGGGGAAAAAAAGCCTGTTCATATTAATCAAACGAACTGGACTTTGTGGTCAATTGTAGTCGGATGTGAAAGCTTCTTTACTGCATTATATTAATTATTTTTATATTTTGATTTGTTCCCGGCCACCATAAGTTTGTGTTTTCCTTGACATAAATAAATAAGTTTTCAACTTAAATGTGTGCCTAAAAATGTATCAGAATACAGAAAAATACTCTTTTGACGCTCAACATTTCTTGGGGAAGGACCCTCAGACCCCCCACTTAATAGCTGTACCCCCAAAGGCCCATTTTGAGCCAGGAAAAACCCTGGCTGCGATTGGTCAGCTTTGCTAAGCTTGGTAGCGTCGCATTCCCCCCATGCTCATTTCCTGGTTCTCCTACTCCATAAACAACATGAAATCAAGGACAGGGTTAACTTCTCCTGCTCCACATTTCCCACCAAGTATTTCCCACAAGTATAACTCCTACAGTAAAGGCTCTGCGTAGAGCCTACGTACTACTACCACTAACATACAGTCACTCTTGGGGAGTCAATACTAGAGGTCTACACAGGGCTGTTTTTTTAATCCCGCGCCAGCCATCTCCCACAGAATTTCTGACGATTATGTACGCTCCTGCTCACACACCGTCCCACTGCCATGGAGATTCTGATCACGCACCTATGCAACAATGTGTTCTGTCGAAAATCTGTCTGCCCTATGCGGCAGAGAAAATAAGACACATGAAGCCCTTATGGATTTTATTAATCCAAACAATTTCAAATACAGTTGCCTAATATGTCAGCTTTAGATAACTGAAGATAAACTGAAGATACACCTTTATAAAAGCAAAAAGAAACAACTTCAGCAAAAGGCGGTGTGAACTTATAGATTCAGACCCTCAAATTAACAATAAGCTTGAGTCCGGTGGAATGCCCAATGAGAAGAGGGGTAACAATAAGGTGATGAAGGGATTTTTGTAAGCCAAAGAATTCTCAGGATAATAGAACCATCAACTCAGCAGTACACAGTCAAGCAGAGACTTTCAGTTCAGTTACACACAGTGAAAGCTACAGTGCACAGGCACTGTTAGGCCTCACCAACAACAATGAACTGGTTTTATATGTTTTAAAAAGCGCAGTCAATAACACTGTTTATGTGTGTTGCATTGGCAAAACACAAGCCAAGCTCTTCTATTGTGTTTCAAAGTGTTTTAATGTGGATACACATTAGCATATAGTCTCGTTTTGTTGTTTGAACACTTGTTACTTTCCTTCCACCACAGCTACACACAGAACGTATTTTTTTAATTAACTTGTGTTGTAGACATTTCTTGTTAGAAGAATGGCCAACTGTGTGAGATAAGGTATTAGAGGGTGACACAAAAACACTCAAAAAGGGATTGAAGTTTGACATTATATGATCTATGCTTTCACTTTACCAGGATATTAAACAAATGTCTCAGAAGTCAAAACTGGATCTCCTAAATAGAGGGTTTCTGCAGGTTTTACCAAGTGTAATGCAACACTTTTTGAGACACTTTTAAGACCTTTATGAATTAAATTTAAACCCTGTATCACGACATTAAAGTACAAAGAAATGCAGAGTCACAAAAGGACTTGCAAAGTAAATAAATGTATTCAAACTGAACTAAATTTTAGACTTTTCTAGACTTTTGAAGACCCTGCGGAAACCCTGTAAATACTGGGTTCATGAGGTGCGGAGTTAGCTAGGACACAAACCTCATTTTCAGAAGGCAAAAGGCAACGGGAATAGAGACAGAACCGAAAGGGAGGGTAAGACAAACAATGAATTCAGAGTGAATGAGGAGAACTGGACATTACATTACAGCACGGGGGTGGGGTCTCACCTCCCCCCACTCAGCCAACAGGAAACAAGCCAGCGGGATAATCAATAACAGTGACTGCTATTTGACCCAGCCCTCCCTACACAACATGATCATGAGCAGCATTTACCCTATCAGGGACCCTCCCTGGTAACCCTTCAACCATTCTGAACCGTTCTCTTGAACTGCTGCTACTTACACTCACACTGTACTATGTTCGTACTGTATTTATGTTGAGACTGTACTGTATTTATGTTCACATTGCACTACAATAGCATTTGTACAATCCATTGTTTTAGCAATATAGGGGGAACAAAGCACGTCGCAGTATGATATCCTGCATTACCATCATAATAAAATGCCATTCTCTCTCCAACAGTCTGTAAAATCTTACCCAGCATGCAGCCGTAATTGCAGCTCCACGGCAGAAATTAAATACTGGGAACTGATTCGCTCTAGTGTGTAAGTGCTGTAAAAGCAGAGACTTCACTAACAACAGTCTGGCAAAACATGGGAGTGTTAGAGAGGAGTTTGTTAAATATGCACTCCATGACCTCTCCCTGCTGAATATTCTGGGAAAAAAGAGAGGGCTTTAAAATGATGCCCTGGCTTTATGCCTTCAAACAGGTAAATATCAGGCTGGTACTCTTGGCAGAAGCCAAAGAGAAGGGAAACAATTTTGTTCCAACACCAAATCTCTAATGTTACACTGATGTCCAGGTAGAATGAATTACGTGTCAAGAAAAAAGTATTCAGATTAGTGGGGCAAAGTTAAAGCCAAGTGTTACCAAGTCCAGAAAGCTGGCCTTCTACCAACTGTTATTAAAAACAGGTAATATATCAGGCAAAGTTTTGAAAGGTTTTCAAATTGGGAATGGGGGCAGATTTGCTGAACTTCACATATACAGTAATACACCGACAAGTGCTATTAAAGTTAATGGATGTATTTTGTCTTGTCCAGCAGGGTTCACATGGGAATATGTATCATGCTTGAGACAATGGCACTTTTTAAGATTGTCCTAGTCTTGCATTGCCAGACCTTCCTCCACAGCGCTGCCGAGGAGGGTCTGGCTAGTCCACACAGCATTCCGGGATGGGAGAAAAACGTGCTCCGGTTCATTGGCATTTCTTTAAAGTGACCATATTATGCTCATTTTGAGGTTCATAATTGTATTTAGAGGTTATACCAGAGTAGGTTTACATGGTTTAAATTTCAAAAAACACCATATTTTATTGTACTGCACATTGCTGCAGCTCCTCTTTTCACCCTGTGTGTTCATGTCTCTGTTTTAGCTACAGAGTGAGGCATCACTCACACACATGCTCAGTAGCTAGGTAAGGACTACATCAGCTAGCTGTTTGTTTCTCTAACTTCAGTCAGTACAAGGCAGGATTAGCCGGGAGACTTCTTCTAAACGAGGACGCACTTCACACTTTGCATTGAATCCCTGCAGAACAGGGACATGGAAGTAGTTCTTTTGTAGATTATGGTGAACTAGTGTGTGTTGTAGCAGTGTTTTGCCATTCAGAACGAGCTAGCATGCTAGCGCTAGCATGCTACGGTTAGCCACCTCGTTTCAGCTAGTGACGTAGAAAGCCGTGCAGATTTTGAACAGCTCACCCGGAGACTGAAGGCAGGACACATTCAGAAACCGTATCTCACTCAAAACAGCATGGATGTTTGTTTTTTTTCAAGGTTGCATGCGTGTGGAAGCACCAGAGGCACAAAATAACACCCCAAATCCCAGAAAAGGGGATTTTTTTCATAATATGGGCTAGGGGTGCACCGATCCGACATTAGGATCAGATATCAGCCCCGATATTGAAAAAATAGCTGGATCGGGGATCGGAAGAATTAACAGATCCAGTTTTTTTTTTTTTTTTTTTCTCTGTCGCAGCACCGGGACCCCTGTTAACCGCGTACCCTTCTCATTCATGGTAGTAACTTTATAACACAACAATTAATAACCCACAACTAACTCTCTTTAAAAGGATAAAACACCATAGCATATAACAATTTGAGAGTTAAACAGTTTCTCTAACACTAATAATTTTACATTTACAAATTTAGCTACACCGTCCAACGGCATGCTGGGTAACATTATAGCTGGTAGCCTAGCTAGCTAGCCAGGTAGCATAACAGTCTGTTAAGCTGGGAGAGGCTCCGGTCGGTACTGCACATTCAAGAACAGAGAAGAAAGTTAGCTAGAGGATGAAGAAAGACCGGAGATACACCAGAACAACGTGTGCTCAAGAGAGGAGCTGTCTGTTGTTCCCAAGTTTTTTGTTTCTAAAACATCTGACATAATTTAGCCACTGTTGTTGCCTGTCGTTCTACGTTACTCGGCCGTGCTAACGTTACCGTGGTAACGTTACTGTGCTAACGTTAAAGACATGTCACTTCAAGCATGCAGCGGAGCAACGTTATGAACGCATAAGCGGGTTAATGCCCTTCGAGGTGTCCATTGTCAGGTATTAATGGACTTCGGCGCAGGCAATCGACCGTTGCGCGTCGGTTCACGCCTCGCCGTCGTCCATTAATACCTGACAATGGACACCTCGTCGGCCATTAAAGGAACACGCCGACTTATTGGGAATTTAGCTTATTCACGTAACCCCCAGAGTTAGACAAGTCGATACATACCCTTCTCATCTCCGTGCGTGCTGTGAAGCTGTCTGACGGCTCCAGCAGCATCAGCCCATAACAGAACAGGCAGGTGAATGGTTCCAGTAATCCTACTGCTCCCAATAAGTGACAAAATAACGGCAACATGTTCCTATTTACATGTCCAAATCACAACATGTAAACAGGAACATGTTGCCGTTATTTAGTCACTTTTGTCACAATTGGGAGCAGTAGGCTAGTTGGAACCAGTTACCTGCAGGATCTGTGCTGGGCTAAGCTAATGCTGGAGCCGTCAGACAGCTTTACAGCACACACGGAGATGAGAAGGGTATGTATCGACTTGTCTTACTCTGGGGGTTACAGTGAATAAGCTAAATTCCCAATAAGTCGGCTAAGCGCCGGACTCAGCAACGGTGCCGCTGCAAAAATAGCCTCTGGAAGGAACTTGTTTTGGTGGAACGTGTACGTTTGAAAGATAAAACTTAGATTGGACAGATAGTCTAGCTAGCTGTCTGGATTTACCCTGCAGAGATCTGAGGAGCGGTTAACCATAGTCCTCACAAATCAACCAGAGATTAGAATTCCAACACAAACAAAGCAGAAAGTGACGAACATCCGGCCTAAAAAGAGGGACATCCGGCGGAATTTCCGGCGGCACCTGAACAATCCTGGAATTGGAATGTCGTCAATATAGACTAAGGTTATCATGTTGTTTGTTGCGCACTAAAGTTCACAGACACGTCTTCAGAGGGTGAGTGATGTCAGAGGTTGCATGTCAATGGTAATCAACACAGAGAGATGTTAGGATATGCAAAAGTCATGGGTGTCCCAATTAGAGCATCTGTGCTGGTCCTGTGTTTGTAACTACAACACTTGGAGACCTGGCAGTATATTGAAACAATAAGAAATAAAAAAAATGTAATCAAAATAAATGGTTTGTTGAGAAACACACGGTATACAAAAGAAAGGCAACCTATGGTATGGAATGGGGTAAATAAAGGGAATTAGGAAAGAGATTCGGGCCAAAGGGGAAACGCTGGCATGGAACAAAAATTCACGTGCAACTCCTTTGAGCAGCAGTGGCGTGTGAGGGAAACCGTCATCTCACGCAGTTGCTGGAAAGTGAACAAGCCTTCCCTGAAATCCACTGTCTTCCCTACACATTATCCACCCACACACAGCCCATAAACATAGGAAACAGTAACCCTTGCAATAAAGCCAAATTATCAGCGTGCACTGGATACTGTCGGCAAAGTCTGGAACTTGCTGGGACTACTTCTCTATCTACTGTCACAGAAAAGTAAAGATGTGTTTCCAGTTTTAAAAAGGTGCCACGGCTGGTAAAGTCAGATCTGTGAATTAGTTGAGCTTACAAAGTTGTGAACTTTGAATTAGCGTTACATATCTCATTTGCGTTAATCACCCACCTGACGGAGCTAAAAAAATTAATCTGATCTCACCTGTGGCGTCCTCCTCTTCCTCTTTCAGTACGTTGTTGTCATCCACATCATCCTCCTCGTTCCCCTTTTTTGCCTTTTTAGTGTTGTCCTTCACTGGGACAACAGTGAAGTTGGTAGGCATTTTTACACCATGTGCTTCTTCTCAATGTCTCCTGTTTGCCGCACTCTTATCTCTTTCTCCTCTCTCCTCTCTCCTCCCTCCTCCCTCCTCCCTCTCCCTCCCTCTCGGTTCTGCTGCACCTCTCGCTCTTCCTCTGTCCAACAGCTGTCACTCCTCTCCTTTCTTGCTCTCCTCTCAGTTGTTTGCTTTATCATCGAGACTTACTGCCCTGGTTTACTTTACTCTCGTGCGCAGACGTCAGGGCGTACTTCTGAGTTTTTGTCCCTATCGCTAGGATTCTGCTGTTCACCCATGTGACCCCGAGCCCCCGACGCACCAACTATCCAAATAAGGAAGAGCACGACTGTCCCGCCCAATGGGGGCAGTACTCACAAACACACAGACTAGAAAAAAAACATGACATGCATTTGTGCTCGTGAGTGTGTGAGAGCATACATATGGCTCTTTCTGTGCCTGAGAGCAGAGCCTCTGCCTTTGTTCAAAGAGTTGGAGGAGCTCCAGAGTTGTTCACCCACAAACACATTTATATTTCCTCACTTCCTATGCAGTGTTATTTGAGCCCATGTGCATAGTCAGAAGTGGGCAGGGCTGATTTAAAGACGCACACCATTTAACACACACCCCTGAAGAGGGTTTGCAAACATGCATGCACATGCTAACACACACATTCAACCTTTGCATTGCATGTACATGTCATTATAAGTGTAATGTATGTTACTGTGAAAAGACACTTAAATACACAGGGAGAGGGAGGGGGATCTGAGGGAGTCAAAGAGTTCATGCTCTTATCTCTTCAGAGCAACCTCTGAAATACGAGGTGCAGTGTTGACAAGAGAGACAGACACAAGCCTGACAATTATGGGTCTGCTGTTTTTTTGTGTCATGTCACTATTTCTTCAGTGTCAGATCTTTTTGACACTGTTTTGGTGTGGAGTTGAGGGGGCAAGGAGAGCGTGATTTACACGTTAATCTGGAGAAAAGGTCAGCCTTCTGGCCCACAGCCCGCTGCTTTGAAGCCCAGCATCACCACACAGCTAGCAAACGGTAATGTCCTCCGTGAGTTCACCTGGAACTCCCAGCTCCAGGTGAAGTCGGGGAAGCCGTTGCTGTAGAGATGTACGGTAAAGCCAGAGGCTGACAGAGATGAGGCGCTATTCTCTGTTTTTCTGTGCTGGTCGGCATTCTTCAGCAATTAGCGTCAGACTAGAACACTTGTAATGTTACTGCCCCCGTCAGGTCCGGAAAAATCAGTACTGTCACGTTTTCACAGTTTTGGTATCGACTTGGTACCAAAGTATCGGTTCTCGTGACATCCCTACAGTAGTGTGATGAGAAATGCTGAAAGGAACTCTGCTTAAGGAAAAAGCCGCAGCAGCAAATGCTGTTTCATTCTTTCATAATGCTACAGCCCTTGAGCCTCATTTGGCTGCTTAACGTCTGGAGCTCCACCCAGAACACCCCTCTCCCCCTTTTGTTCCCCAACATGGGAAGGGTGGGGGCTGCAGGATATACAGTACCAGTCAAAGGTTTGGACACGCCTCCTCATTCATTTGAACTGGAAAGTGTGTCCAAACTTTGGACTGGTAGTGTAGGAAAGGGAGGAGGTGGAGCGGAAGAACACAAGAAAAGAGACCGAGACGGGCAGGCAAAGTGACCAAACCTAAAAGTCTATCACGGAGTGAGTGAGTGTGCTTTAGCAATACTGTGTGTAAATATGGTCGTGCTAATAAAGCCTCTTTGAATTTGAGTGAGGGAGTGATGAATTTGCACTATTGGTCAGAGTAAGTGGTGACATGATGTGGTGTTTCCCAATTGGCCGTTGCTCTTTCGAAATGAATAGGCCTTGAGTCCCAATACGTCCTCAGGGGGCGTTTACAGCCGTTCTGTTGACTGCAGTTCATTCCCAACTCGCCATACACCAACAGACGGAATAATGTGCAGGTCTTAGATGAATCATCTCTAAGGGATGTCGGAAGTGTGAATTAGTGTAACGTCTTCTCGCACACACGCAGTGTATACAACACAAATAAATGTAGCCTAGTGACAGGTATCTCAGTGTTTTTTACAAGCTATTCAACTAAGGAGGTTAATTAGCATAGCTCCAGGCAGGGACACAAGGAGGTTAGCTGGACTGGACCATAGTTTGCTCCAGACCCGGCCGCCAAAACCAACATGGCTACGCCAAGCTACCAGGCGGTACTACCTGCCTGCCACAGCTACGGCCGTGCTGCCGGTGTTATGACCGTTTCCCCGTTAAGATGCATTTCCCCTATGTCACGGCAGAATCTTTCCTATTGGCTTGCCAGGCTGAGGTGGGTGTGGCTTACCTGCGTCACAGCCGCTAGGAGTTTACAAAGCTGAAGTTATGGACAGACTAAAGGGCAGTCAGAGAGGAAGGACGTGTTTCTGAATGTCACGGGGAAGGAATTCTTTTTTTCCCCATCAAATTGTGTTAATGGTATTTGTCCGCGTCTTAAATGTCTAAAAATAAACTCACTGCAGCATCGAGGCTGATCACCACCAGACCAAAACACAGGTGGGCCCATCCACTTAACCTGTAGCCTGACAGACCAGGTGTAGAGTCAAATGTACAAGCAGCCAAACTTTGGAAGCCCCTAGACACGCAACAATACTATCAAGTTGTGGTTATGCCGTGACACCTATCTTAACCTGAACCAAATCGTATGCCCTTACCTCAACAACGGAGGGGCTTTGGGGCGGCTGTGGCTTAAGCAAGACACCTCACCCGAGGTTTCTCCCGATGGCAGGCCAGCGCCTTGCACGGCAGTTTCGCCACTATCGGTGTATGAATGTGTATTTGAATGGTTGAATTATAGGCAAATTATAGGCAAAAAGTGCTTTCTCCAATAAGGAAGAGAGGCACTATATAAACACAGACCATTTTAATAGTAAGTTCTCTCCAACTTCACCCCAGCTACCGAAAATACCATCACTGAACTCATCCTCAAAGCCAAACCCAGTACCTGTCTGCTGAATCCCCTCCCTACTACCTTTGTCAAAGCCTGTCTGCCATCTAGTTCCCCCTTGATCACAAAAATAATGAACTCCTCCCTCACCTCTGGAACTGTACCCCACACTCACACTGTAACCCACACTCTAAAAATGTCTGCATTACACCCCTTAAAAACCTCCCTCGACCCAGCTGACCTGAACCATTACAGGCCCATCTCCAACCTTCCCTTCATCTCTAAAACACTTGCGAGGGTAGTTGCCAGTCAGCTTCAGTCCCACCTTGACTCAAACAACCTCCATGAACCCTTCCAATCTGGTTTCTGCCCTAAACTCAGTACTGAAACTGCTCTGGTTAAAATCACTGACTCCTCCGCTCAGCTGAAATCATAACTCATGGACATCTCAGGACACTTTACAGATAGAGTAGGTCTTAACTATAATTTACACAGAACCAACAATTCCCACAAGAGCATGCATTTGGTGCGACAGCGGCTAGGAAAGACTTCATTTTAATAGTCGAAAAACACACCGGCCCCGTAAGCAGAGTAGCACAGCTCATTTTATTTCGGCGCCCATGTTATCCAATCTGTCCGTTCATAGCGGGCGCATAGCATGCGCGTCGGCCCACGCGCTGCAGCGATAGCTTCAGCGTCTCCTCTATTTCTTGTGCGAGATGTGAGAGTATGTGTCAAGCCAGGCAGGTAATCACATACAGGAAGACCCCAGTAAAGCCGGATACTTTACAAAAATAAAACATTTCAAAATAAAACATCTAGGTTCATGGTGATTTTGGCTGTCTTGACTTCTTGACACACGATCAGGCACACGGAGAGAGAGGCCGACGGATGGACAGAAAGAGTGACACACACACACACAGCCACACACACACATACAACCACATATAGGCTACAATTACCAGTTTCCCCACTCAACCTGTCTCTTTCTATCAAAGAGAGAGAGAGAGAGAGAGAGAGAGAGAGAAAAAAAAGAGAGAGAGAGAGAGAGCTGAGAGGAGAAGGATGGCTTTGTGACCGGCGCGCCCGGTATGAATGGCCAGGCGGACGATCAGGCACCTATCTAAAGAAAAGAAACCTCGGACAAAACCTGGCTCTTGATGGGCGGCCATCTGACACAACCGGTTGGTGAGAGAGAGGGAGAGAAATAGAGAGACACTAAACTTCTTTCCTCTGTGTAATTTCAAACTAAGAACAAAAAGGGAACATTTTAGGGGGTTTGAGGGATTCATCTGAAATCTGTACTTCACTATAGGAGGAAAAACGTGGAGGATTCAATTCACCAGAACACTTGTCACATATCAGGAAAGCACCAACCATCCAATCAGGTATTTCAGAAATACGTTGTCCAAACCTTCTGCTATGGAGACGGCAGGTCAGGTTTCAATGAAACATTTCCAGTAAGTTGGTGTGGTTGCAAATAATGGGACTGGCTCCATGCTACAGGCAAATCAAGTGTTTAGTGAATAAGCCCAAGAGCTAATATACTGTCCGAAGCAGCTCCTCGAATCATAGGGAATGTTTCTGTGGATAGTGAAAGTAAGGCATTAATCAATACTGTGATCTGACAACTCAATGTTCACAAAGTATTATGGTGCTACTAAGGTAACAAAGAGAGCACTTATCTACTTCCTGCTCAGTGGATGAGCAGTGATGGAAATGGCATCCGTTGATTAAGTGGCCAGACAGTCAGACTGCTTCTCAGTCTCAGTCAGTGCATCCAGGCCAGGAGGACAATGTCCCTTTTATGAGAGAGTTTACAATGATCCACAGTGGAGACTGAAAACTAGGCTAAAATGTTGTGATATAAGCAGTTCCCAGACGGTTTTTCACCATTCCATGCTTGATGCAATGTCTCCCAGCCAAAGCACAACATAATAACACAGGAACACAAGGGTATTTATTACATAACTTCATTACAGACTCATCTGTTGCTCCAAAATATTCATAGGCGGAGGAAATAATCAATTTATAAAATCAAAACAAAAAACTGCTGATCACTATGGCATGGAAAAACACAGGTTAATGGAAATGCTGTACAGGAAGGTAGGAGACATAGATATTATGTGTCTATGGTTTGAACTAGCTCCAAAGTAGGGTTGGGAGAACATTTCTATTTTCATATTGTCCAATGGTGATTACTCGAGATTGACGATTGACGATCAGCTCACCAGTGGATGGCGGGAGTGTGAGGGGAGTCACATAGCACACCAGTGAAATACCAGCATGGACAACTTAGTCTTAGTGTCAAAGAAAAATGTAAGATCTTTTATAAATTCATTTTGATGTATGATTTGGATTTCTAAGAGTAAGTAATAAACGTTCTTCTTAGTAGTAGTAGTAGTAATAGTAGTAGTAGTAGTAGTAGTAGTAGTAGTTGTTGTTGTAGTATGCTTATTCGTTTTTATTAAATCATTTCTTTTCTATTTAGCAATTTTTTTATTATTGACGTTGGAATTCAATATGGATTAAAATGTTTGAATATCATCTTGAGTGTGGCTCAGAGCTTTGAAATAAAACTTTATACTATACACATATATATATATATATATATATATACTATATATATATACTATATATATACTGTATATATATTTTTTTTATATGCCCTTATAAACAATGACATTTGAAATGGGTGTAATATGATAACTACTGTTTAAGTTACAAAATATACAATGTACAATCTCTTCTTAAAGTAAAAGTAGATACAAAATAAAACTTCTGATGCTCACCATGACCATACACGACACACACGCTACTGCCTAAACAGAGACTACTCATTGGTCACATCTTTTGTGAACGAGGGTAGTGTAAGTGAGAGTGAGAATGGCAGGTGCGTTGAGTGAGTACTGCAGGTAAAGTGAAGGGTGTTGCCCCCAAAAGAGCATTGGCCCTGGAGGGAATGTCTCCCCTGTGCTACCGACCACAATCAGGGAGCCTAATACAGGACTGCAGTCAAGGCAGCCGTTGCTTGGATCTCTGTGGAGAAATCAGCCGACACTGTGCACCCATGTACTGATACTTAACGCATAATGATAGGTAAATGCATTCAAACTGCATCTGAGCGACGGCTGCTTGACCGCAGTGAAATAGGAAAGGTGTAACAATGTGGAGACTGCAGTACAACCAGAGACTAGAGTGCACAGCACATCCTTTTGTTTTATTTAATCACATTGTTTTGCGGTTATGTAATCGCACAGAGCAACATCGGGATTGCAACTGCGATTACAGTAATGGTGCAGCCCTAGAAAAAACAATCAAGCCTTAAATCATCGCCAATCAGCCCATCCTACTTCACAGACAGTGATGGATTTATGTGCTCAGAAAATAACAGTTCAACTGAGATGAACCTTTTCCCAGTAGGCTCAGATTTCTAATCCCAAAATACAGTATGTATTGATTGATTCTACAAGGGAAGATGGGAGGAGACTGGATTTGTAACCGATACACCAAGTACAGCTCAAGGACACAGCTCTTTCCTTTCTTTCTAACCAAAAGATAATTCCACAGTTGTTTTCTCAACTCCCTGATTTCTATCCACTTTAATGACCTTTCATCTAGCGCTACATTTCTTTCCATTGCTCCTTTTTTCTGAAGGGAATGTGAAGAGATGTTTGGGGCCTAAAATGGAAAAAAGGGGGTTTTGTTGCTGTTATTTGCACAGGACTAGTATTACCTGGGGACCTAGAGGTTTGTATTAATTGCAGAGGTTGACTGTAATCTTAATCCCGTGCGAATCTGCCAGGTCTGTAATTTGTCAAGTAAATATTCCACCGTAAATTACCTACCATATTTCACCAAACACAGAGGTTGTGTGATAATATTTGTCCCGTGCGAGTCAATCTGTGATTTAGAGTTGTATTGGCTGTGTTGGCAATTATACTGTATATGAAAGTTTTAACAGAGCCCTGACATCATATGGGTGGGATAATGTCAGTAAATGCAGGTAAAATACAGACTATCCTGTAGTGATAGTGTACAGACGTGACAGGATCCCTGCTAATACCAGTCCTGTGCAAATAGCACTAAAGATTTGTTGCTTTAGTAAATACAGGAGTAAAAGGACCCATACTATCAGTTTCAAAAATGTGGTACACGTTGTTCTGCGAGACTAGGACAAAGCAAAAGTTAAAACTACCTGTTTGACAGCAGCAAGGTAACACAGTCAGAAAACGCCACTCCATATGTCTGACATTACCATCTGCCCTACTCAAGAGCTGTTAAGTGATACACTAAATCCCCACCAGTATGGGATAGCGCCCTCTGGAGTTGGCATGAGGAAGGTCAACCTTCCTTTGAGATCATTATACTGAATGACTCACTGTAAAACTGGAAATCATGGTGTTAAACAAGCTAGAATATCATCTCTTTATCATGTCATGTGAGTTTGGGTCATGGCCTTCGTCACATGACATCTACTCGTCTCTCTATTACTTCCTCCTCTTAAAAAATGTTTTCTAAGAGAGGAAAAAGAAAACCCTCAATATACTATACTGTACTACATTATAAGCCGTTATGGCTCAATTGTTAACAGAAAATGACCATCATTTATACATCCAACAGAACAACACTGTAGTAGTTTTTCTTGCCACTTGATGGATGCAAAACTAATATTCTGCAGTATTTTAGCTCAGAATTGGTCCACTAACTCCACTTCTGAGAACATGTTCTGGGTCGTTTAACTCTGTTTACCAGAGGCCTGTTTCCTTCAGCTCTAAGCTTTTTGGAGCAGGGCCGATGTTGTACAATTGGTCTGTGTGAGATTGTGTGCTTATACGAGCCATTTGAATAGAACTTACAGTACGTGTAAATTAGATAACACAGGAGTTTGAACGCTGGAACAGTCACACACATGTCTGTTGCAGTAACTGTAGTAGAGTAGAGAAAACTAAAAACTCACACTTTGCAAAGGCTCATCTTTGACTGGCGTGTCCTTTTGAATTTGACTAGACTCCCCTCATTATGCAACACATAGCTGAAGACTAATAATGACACTCTGTTGCCCCCATTTGATCACGTCCGGAAATACACCCACCAGTTAACACCATCATGACATAATATGGAAGGACAAACTATTTGTTCTATAATTTGTACACCTAGACCAACATTTCACAGCAGTGTTAACAGTAACCTGTGTAATCAGGTAAACTGGCAAATGGAAAGGTTATTTTCTTTTACAAGCACTGACTCAAGTGAAACTGAGGGGAAACAATGCGAGCCATCATATTCAGTCAGATTTTCCCTAATGTTTGACTGTAAAATGGTGACTGAACCTTTTAGTTTCCTTTCTGAAACATTTCCATGACTTTTCTTTATTGGTCTGTAAAGGAGACCTCAGCTGAACTGCAGTCTGCAGTGAGACATACGTACATTCTACGATGATCCAATGATGGAAAAATCCCACTACTCACTATCAGCTATTCAAAGTCAAGGTAAACTACAGTGAATTAGCTGGGGAAAGGTAAATGCCACTCACTGCATGATGTGAGGCAACATGAAGTCTGTAACGACTTTACTACACACATGGGCAGCCCCACCTCAACCATCTCAGGTAACAACACACTTGCCTGTAAACTGTATTTGACACAACAGGATCAGGTGACACTCCTTTGTAGACGAAGGCATGCACCCTGTATAATTTTTTTTAAACCTTTTTCCATGGATGCTGGGTCTTCTGTGATCATTGCTAATTCCAAACTATGATTCCATCTCTAGTTTAGAGTTACTTGAAAATAGATAATACACTTAGTGCTTACATTATGGATTCATGTTTTGGCTCCATGAATTGTCTTAAGAGCAAGTAAGGTGATCTTCTTCTGTTATTGTTCGCCATAAGCGGATGTAGAAAGGCCCCTAATCACCCTTTTGCATGTCGATACTTCCGCCTGTCAATTAAAAGAGGGCTTAAGAAGTGCATTTTACAGATTGTTTCGCATCAGTGCGGTTCCTACAGTAGGCATATTATGGCAATCTATCATCAGTTCAGCTTAGTATTTTATCTCTCTTGATATGGCAGGTAGCTGAACATTAATGTCAGCCCGTGGGTACGTTTAGCAAAAACAGAAGTTGGCTCAGGTGTTTTGTGACCTCAGTTCCTATTTTGGCGGACAGCTCAGTAGAAGTCATGAGAGATGCTGGAAATGATTGAAGCTTCCACTTTATCAGTTTCATCTCTGACTTTTAACTGAGTCATTTAGGCTGCTTGTAGTTATGTGCGTATAAGCCCGCCATTGGCCGCCTATTTCAGATGGAATTCTCCTCTCCTTCCACTATCTGCACGTTACCGTTTTCAAAATCCATGTCGCTACATGAAAAAACCCCAAGCTAGCAACCTACACGTTAAGTCCGTAATTTATTACATTACTTTTTTCCAGCACTGCAAGAATATATTCTCAATTTTCAAAGCGTGGAAGTATACATTGTGTAAAATAAAAAAAGAAAAAAGAAACGGTAAGTGGTGCTTAACATACGCTGTACTCTGGTCCCGACCTGTATGCATTTTTGGTGTCGTAAGCCCATGCAGGCTGGGCTTACTTAAAAAAAATCCATCCATGCATTTCCTATTGCTATTATTAAACAATTGTATTCTCTCTGTCTCAGTGACACACAGACAGAATAAGTGGCCTATGTACATCAATACAGCTGCTGCTATTAATACTTAGCCAGTGTTACTGGGATGTGCACCAAGTGGTCGGCACACTGTCAAAAATTCTTGTGGAACTTTCTAGTCGAAAGCTAAAAAGTATACGCAGGCTTCACCTCTCTAGGGCACCAATGATCAAATTATGTTTGTCTTTTTTATCAGTAAACGTTTATAGTCGACATCGTCTTTTATGACTATGGTTTTATGTGGCGTTTTCTTCTGCAGGAATTGAGCCATTTTAATGCCAGGGCTCGCCTCCCCACGTGCAAATTTTCCACCAAAACAAGATATTTCTCGACACAATTTTACAAGGGCGCCGTCGCTGCACCCTGGGCTTAGCGCCCAGCCGCCCAAAACGACTGTGTCTTTACCTCTTGTATATACCTAGAGTGGACACAAAAACATGAACACCTACACAATCTAAGGCAGATATTAAACATAAAATGAATGCCTAATTTCTGGTGAGACAGAGCAGAGACATTCATTCAACTCTATTTAATTACAAAATTTCTAAATTCTTCTTAAAGAGGTAGCGTTTATTGCAGGGCTATTGTACTGGAAGGCATAATATAATCTCTTCATGTTCATGTTCATGTGTCCAATCCCTGCATGTGCCTGTTGATTTGAACAAATCCTTGCCAGCTCCTGATGTAATTTCAAAGGCAGATTTTGCACTCCACATGCCTCATTTGGCATTATTTTTGTCCTACAGGAGTATTTATTGCAGTAGCAAAGGTAATAAGGCCAAAATGACTCACTGTAAATGCCTTACTTAGCCATACACATTCTGCTGACCAAGAAGTGGAAAACCCCAAGACTACCAACAGCAAATATAGAGAACGTCCAGGGGAAAAACATGTTAAGTAGTTTTTTCCCACAACGTCTGTTCAATGTCTATTCAGTAGCAGTGGCTTTCAGCTGCTGGAAAATGTTTACTGTTATCAGTCTGACCACATGCATTGTGTGTCTGAAATAAACACCAGCTTCACTTTTATGTAAAGAGCATGAGAAGAGATAGCAACAGGATTTCAGGTTGACGACAGTAGTGTTTCCATATCCAGTAAGTCTGGCACATTGATTAGCAGATATTGTGCATAATAATATTATTTAGGGATGGCCCAATCGAGTTAGTTTGGCCCTGGTCTCCATTCGAGCCCTTTAATATTAGGTATCGGCCGATACTGAGTCCAACAATCCGATACTTATATTTCCTTACCTTTAAATTAAGTATCCGACACAGCTGTAGCTTCTAAATGTCACACACCTTATTTTTCACAAGCTATCTGATCCAAATATTGAGGGTCATTGTTCAAAATGATTCAATAAGCTAATCATAAACTTAAATTACTGATGGGAATAAAAGATTTACTGTGGAATGTGACTGAAACGTGACACAATCAGCTAGAAAGAAGACAAATCACGTTGTTGGAACTACAGAAACACTGATCTTTGGCCATACAGACACCGGACTGACAGAGCAAGTTTCATATGGAATTAACAATAATTAGCGACAACGTTTGTCATTTTAACTGCCAGACGTGATGGTCAGTGCCGGCTAAAAATGAGAAGCTGCTTCCTGAATGCTTAAAAAAAGAAATGTAGTCAATAAATATTCAAGTTAGAGCTAGACCAAACAATTTGCCAGCCAATATTAGCTTATTATCATATATTATATATCATATTAGTGTATGTCAGCCAATAAGTAACAAGAAGTTGCAGTACAAAAATGCAATAGGTAATTTGTGTCACATTTAGCAAAGAGCACTGACAAGTTGATTTACACTGTCAAATGTTTCGCTATGTATGTAAAAAAAAAAAAAATCCATTTCAAAACTGTTGTTTGTTCAAATATATATATTGGTCATTATATTAGAGCTGCAAAGATTAATCAATTAGTTGTCAACTCTTAAATTAATTGCCAACAATTTTGATAATCGATTAGTCGGTTTGAGTAATTTTTTAAGACAAAAGTAAAAATTCTTTGATGTCAGCTTGTTAAATGTGAATATGTTCTAGTTCCTTCTCTCCTCTGGGACAGGAAACTGAATATCTTTGAGTTGTGGACAAAGCAAGACATTATCCGAAGAGCCATGGCGGCAGTTGGCAATACAGATACTGTGCAGTTCTCTGCTAGTTTAGCAGTTGTAATTTATGTGGTACTTGAATGTAATGTCTATCTGCTTAACGCAATAAATGTGTCAAACAAAATTAAATAAAGTTAATAATGGAGCCAGTAAAATGGTCAAAGGGTTTATGACTTGCAGGCAAAAAAAAGGCCTGCTAAAGGCTAGATGGGATGATGCAGGATAGTGTAGTGATTCAAGAACCGTAAAATAAGAAAGATGTGTCCCTGCATGCCTTTGGGTCAGGAATGAGTGAAGGTGTATTTGCAGCTGTAACTGACACTGACAGACTCCCTCGCTCATGTGTTTCACATTTGAGAGGTTAAACTTGCACTATTAAGTAGAAGAAAAAAAAAATCGGCTTTCCAAATGAAATCGATTTTCATTTGAATAATCCGATCCAGAATCAATCTCTGTCTGTATCATAAGCAAGTGGAAGACCAAAGGAATCCATTTCCACCAACTATGTCATGCTAGTATGTCATCCAAATATAGGCTACATTTTGGCGGGGGAAAAACTGGCATGGCCGTTTTAAAAGGGGTCCCTTGACCTCTCACTTCAAGATATCTGAATGAAATGTCACTCATTACTTACTGACTGGACTGTCTGTAGAGTTGCACTTTATTGTGTGTTTATGTTAAACTAGTACAGAGCCGGTTCAAAATGTGCCTGTTTGGAACGGGCCGCTTGATTGGCCTGTGGTATTGCTACTTGTAGCTTTCTCCAGAATCAGAAATGTAGTCAAAATTGTAATTGAATCAGGACCTTGTGAATCAGAATCCAATCAGGAAATCCGTGGCGATACCCAGCACTTATTAATAAGTATACTGTAACTGGTATAATGCCCTTGATAAAAAAATAAATAAAAAAAGCCATTTCGAGGATTGGGCTAAACTGTGCCTGTTTGCATTTCCCAAAAGAGAAAGAAAGTTCTCTGAAAACCCTTCTGTTTGACTGGAGAGGGACACACCCCTTCTCCTGAGTGTTGCGTGTAAATGAGGAGCAACTGGAACAAACATCCCACGCAGGATTGGCAGGGAAGCCAGCGCAGTGGACTGGGAGGCCAGGCCACACAGCAGCAGGAACACATATAGGGGAAGCCAGGGCCCAGTTGGTGTCCATGTGCTGACTGCCGGGCTCCAAATAAAGCAGAGGGCAGCACATGATAGCCCAAGGTGCATGCTTTTTTAAACATGAATGCACACACACACACAAACACACACACACACACACACACACACACACACACACACACACACACACACACACACACACACACACACACACAAACATATTGCTGTGTAGTGAGGACATTCTGAAGACTCGCATTCATTTACCAAACCTAACCCATTTATACTGCACCCTCCTTAAATCATTAACAATATCTATGCTTTATGTTACCTCAGGCTCCACCTGAAAAATAGTCCCATTTTCTTTTCGCAATCCATCTGGACCCAAACGGTAGTAAAACACATAAAACAATCACAGACCTTCACAAACCCAAATCTGTATGTCTTAACCTCAAGGAGACCTTAAGACCTTAATATATCTGTCACTCTAACAGATGGTCTAGGTATAACAGCACTTATTACAGTAAAAAAAAAAGTATTAAACAGATGTCAGAGGTTTTGCATTTTAATAAAATTAACCTACCAAATTAGTATGTGTAAAGCAGAACATAGGCCTAGCTTTTGGTTTGATTGGTTTTAAGATAAGATAAGATTCAGAAAAATCATCTTGGGCATCCTATAACCATAATGGCAAGTACAAATATTATTTAGTAGTATTAGTCACACATGTGTGACTACTAAATAATATTTGTGGTACAGCTTGTAAGTATTTCATCAGTGATCCCCAATGTTATAGGGATACTCTGGCAATTACCCTTCGATAAAGGTGGGGGACTTGCAAGAGACACATTTTTAAAAGTTAAAATCAAAGCAGACATTCTTACTTGCACTCCCTAATAGGGCTGGGCGATATATCGATATAAAAAATATGTTGATATATTTTTAAATGAGATATGGAATTAGACCATATCGCATATATCGATATAGCTCAAATGTGATCCTTGCTCCAAGCAAGCTGCTGACTCCTTTTGGATTGGCCTCTTTTATTTTATAGGCTTTTTATTTAAGATATTTTTTAATGTAAATGTGCACCTTATGGAGCTTTGATTTTAAAAAAGGTACTCCTGTTATACAGTATTTATGTTTACATTTTATTGTTATTTGAACAGCTGAGCATTTAATCATGAACCAGTAAGAAACCAGTTTATTATTTATTTGATTTTGCAACTGTTTCTATGAAACTACTTGTGACATGTCATATTTGATTTTGGCTTTGACTGAACATTTGCTCTCACTTTGCGGAAAAAAATATCGGGATATATATCGTATATCGATATTCAGCCAAAATATATCGGGATATGACTTTTGGTCCATATCGCCCAGCCCACTCCCTAATATGATTAAAGCTCCAGAAACTCTGGCTCCTACTTTTCCTATTATGCAGTTAATAGCACCTATTCATAAGACCCTTCTTGCCTATCAAAAGGTAACATCTTTCAAATTCCACACCCCCAGTTTGTAACGCAGGCTTTCTATTTAAAATGTGCAGTCTCCAAGCCCAAGCCATAATAACCCTTATGACATTGTCAGGGTCATTTCCATATGGCAAAGCTTCTCCATATCAACAGAAGACAAAATTCAACTGTTGAGTTGTACTGCACATGAGAAGTAAACTAATTGCGATGAGTAAAATCTGTGATAGTCAGTTCAAGTCTTTCTGGGTCTGGCATTGTAATTTAAAGGTCCCATGGCATGAAAATTACGAGGCTTTATGAGGATTTTTAACATTAATATGCGTTCCCCCAGCCTGCCTATGGTCCACCAGTGGCTAGAAATGGTGATAGGTGTAAACCGAGCCCGGGTATCCTGCTCTGCCTTTGAGAAAATGAAAGCCCAGATGGGCCGATCTGGAATCTTTCCTTTATGAGGTCATAAGGGGAAAGGTTACCTCAACTTTCTCTGCTTTGCCCGCCCAGAGAATTTGGCCCACCCATGAGAGAGAGGCATCATGGCTTGAAAACAAACAAAGCATGGCAGTTGGTCAAGGCCACATGCCCAACCTCCACCTTGCCCCCCTCTCTCCTCCTCAATAGCATTTAAAGCTACAGACACAGAAATGGCACATCCTAAGGAAAGCTCATTGTGGGACTGGCTCTAGTGGATGTAATTCTGCACCAGAATTTCGAGAAAGAGACTTCAGATACAGTATTAGGGGACCACTAAGGTCTATATAAAAGAGACTTCAGATACAGTATTAGGGGACCACTAAGGCCTATATAATAGAGACTTCAGATACAGTATTAGGGGACCACTAAGGTCTATATAATAGAGACTTCAGATACAGTATTAGGGGACCACTAAGGTCTATATAAAAGAGACTTCAGATACAGTATTAGGGGACCACTAAGGTCTATATAAAAGAGACTTCAGATACAGTATTAGGGGACCACTAAGGTCTATATAAAAGAGACTTCAGATACAGTATTAGGGGACCACTAAGGTCTATATAAAAGAGACTTCAGATACAGTATTAGGGGACCACTAAGGTCTATATAAAAGAGACTTCAGATACAGTATTAGGGGACCACTAAGGTCTATATAAAAGAGACTTCAGATACAGTATTAGGGGACCACTAAGGTCTATATAAAAGAGACTTCAGATACAGTATTAAGGGACCACTAAGGCCTATATAAAAGCATCCAAAAAGCAGCATGTCATAGGACCTTTAATGGTATCCAATAAACAAAATTGACAAAAAACAAAAACATGTGCATCACTGTGTGTTCATTCACACAAATAATTCATATAAGCTTCTCTTTCCCTGAAATTCCCAGTCCAGGATAACAAAAATTCGATGACGGCACTGAGCAGAGGAGGCGTGCATTAGTATGAAGCCTACTGTGCTACTGTTCTGCAACAAGCCTCAATAGTGTTTCCCAACCCCAAACATTTGCCAGTGTGTGAACTGCCAGAGTGATAGATTGACAGTCTGTCTCTGTCCAAGCTTAAATCCAACACCTTTTGGAGACTCTTATCCCTGTAGAACCTCGTTTATCTTTCACTGCCTGCTTAATCTCTCATAAATCCAAATGTAATCTTAGTCATCCTAAGCATCTGAGGCAAGCAACAGAGTGCATCATCTGTTGTACCCTGAAACCTCTTCATGTGATTTCAACTATTAATATATATGTGCATTACGTTGTTTGTTAAGACTCTGTGTTTATAGAGCATACTTGTTTAAACATATAGAACACATTCTTAGAATATGTATAATAAACTTCATACATTTAGGCATGTTTGTATATTCACATCCCTTACTTTACTCACAGCTTCGCCTCTGCTTCACACAGACTGAACAAGGAACAAGAATAAAGTACATTTATAGATGGCCTGCAAGGCTTTAATAGGACAAGCCAGTGAAACAAACAGCCACTATGATTCACACAGCCATCTTCTTTTCTGTAATTGGCACTTCTTCATTAACCACTACTTCCTCTTTACAATATGTTACTTTATCTTCCCTGTTGTGTAACCTCAACGACAAGTATGACACAGTTTCCTGGTCCAGTTAGAAAAAAAGAATAACTCTACATTCACACAAGAAAACCTTAAATTGTTTATCAGTGACCTACGAATGTCAAGGAAGCCGTCTTTCTGTATGTTTTAGATAACTGGCATCACTCAGTCTGCTTTATCAAGAGCCTTTAGGTGCTTCATTCAACACAATCTACCATTTGATAATAATGAGCCAGAGAGTAAACAATCAAAAGGACAATGTTTTTGAACAGCCTACTTGGACGTGGAAGTGGCTCTGTGTTGCTAAAAACAGGTGGTGCCTCTGTAAAGGAAAATGCCTGACCATCCAGTATCTAATCTTAATGTTATCTAGACTCATTATCTGCTATGGTTATCAACTTCATCATCCATGAATTCAATTTAGTCAGTAACTAGATTACAGCAAAACAATAGGCATCCCCTGCTGTAAGTCATGTGCTGATTGCAGTACAATGACTACAGTAGAGGGAGGAACTGAGGAAATTGAAATCCAGGATAACTCACAAAACAAAGTGTCAATCAATAGTCAATAAGATGCTTAAGTGATACATGACTCCTGATGTCCAGTTTTCATTATCCAGTGATAATATGGTCCAGGTTTCTTTTAATGCCAGCATTTCCCATGACAGTCAAGAGTTGCTGACAGGCTTGAAACAATCCTCCACCCAAAATCTATCTGTTGAGTATCAAATTTACTGTCCAACATCCAAATCTTTATAACATTATCAGTTTAACCAGGACTAAAATGTGTTAAAATAATAAGTTCAAGTGCAAGTAGAGGATGGTTTCATTTTCAAATTTTCTTCAGTCCATTAAATGTCAAAAGGTAGTCAAATACCCAACACAACTTCCAAGTGACAGCTTCAACAGTCCCAAAAGATACAAATAGCAAAAAGAGCAAATTATCATCATTTGAAAAGGACATGAGGTCTTCTGCTCCTGTATAGTTGGGCTAGGTTGGGTCCAAGGAAGAGGCCAAATTTCCCGGCAGGGTTGAATTAGCTTAACTTAGCCTAATTAACTTTGTCTAACCTAACTATTAACAAACACAAATTATACCATGACACCATTATTCTAATCATATGACAAAGCCACATCCTTTCATTATGCCTCCACCTACTTCAGTTTGTGTCAACAGAGGGGATACAATATTCTTCAGTCATGTAGCAAGTACTCCGAAGCTTATTGTTGCTATGCCGGTGAAAGTGTGTTTCCATCCAGCGGCATTAAAGCTAATAAAAACCTGTGCGTGATGACGTCGCATGCTGTTTTCCTGTCAAATTGGTATATCGAATAGATGAGAAAAAAAATTTTCCATTCATTTTCGCACTGAATCGCACAACACTCAAACTAACATTTGCAAACAAAGTTTGCTATCCAAAATGGATTGCGCTGTCTACCTACAAATAATTAATATTGCACAAGTTGTAATAGTGCTTATGTGCCAGCTAACAGCGACATATCAAGCTATAATAAGACAAGGCCATTTCATTCGTGAGTTCTTAGTAAATTATGGCATTTCTTAGATTTTTGCAATCTAAAATAGCTGTTATATTTCGCTCGTAAATTAAATTTAAAAAGTCTCTTGTCTCCTCATTCGTACACTTATATCTGTCTTTGTTGACACCTGCCATGTCTGCAAAGACAGCGTAAATTACCTAAAACTTCTTTGTGTTAAGTTTCCTCTATGTACAAAATTTCTGCCGCCACAGTATCAGAAATAGGGCAGACGCATAACAGTGTTTCCGCTATGTACACCGCTCCTTCAGCTGTTTATGAAAAGTCATAAAGTCGTAATTATGCGACTGTCAGCGAACTGTCATCCTCTCTCTCTCCCCTTTAGGGTGAGAAACTGGAACAGTGACAGGACGTCATCACTCGCGAAGTCATGGCAACCAAATAAACAACAGGGCGAGTACTACTTGTCACTCAATCTTTGGCAAACAGCGACGAAAGCCGCGATATGAAATCCGCAATCACGCGGGTCCTGTGAAATATGACAGCTACAGTTTATTGGAAAGTAGCGTTGTGGACACTGACTTTGATGAATTTACTGTTGATCAGACCCCAGATGAGACAAGAAGCTAATGTTAGCCAACGCTGCGGTCCCTCTGCCTCCCCGCTGCAGGAGACAGGCTGTATTAACGTTAGTTACTGTTTTAAAACCGGTTTCCAGGTTAGTGGGGGTGCATACGGCTCAAAACCAACATGAAAAATTTAGCTAGTAATGTTAACTCAGCGTTTGGTTTTGTTGTTAAACTGAGGGCTAGATTTATCAAGCCGTTTGCGCCTGTTTCCAGGCGCTAATTGGTCGCAAAGACGGACGTAACCGATGCGGCATATTTACAAACAGGGCGCACTTGGGTAGAATCGCAGATTGTCTGCCACATGAGCGAGAAGAGACAAGTTGCGCTTTCAATATGCGTTCGTGGGAGGGTCGTGGGGAAAGTGGGAGTTCCACCCAAAAAGGTGGGAGGATAAGCGCAAAGTGCCCCTAATTATATATTCCGTGGTGTTTACAAAGACTGTCAGTAAGAGCGCGCCTCTATTCTGCGGGGGAAATTCTCCGCCTCTTAAAAGCAGGTCTAAACCAGCCGCAGTCGAGTTTCCTCGTAGACCTTTATGCCGCTGGTGAAATGGCAACAGTAATTTGAGCAAGACGAAGACATAGGCGAGGCTGAAAATATTTTTAACACAAGAATCACACTTTGTCAGTGAACACAACATCATTTAGCGTTACAGATTAAGCAGCCATGCAATATTAGAGTTACTGGAAGAAATCAAAGATGAAATTGAATCTCCCACTCAGCGTTCACATCCCATTCCAGCAGTTGTTAAACTCCTCGCTACATTACAAATATTGGCATCAGGATCATTTCAAACAGTCCTAGCATCAGCAGTGGGAATATGGCAGTCTGCACTCAGCCATATCATAGCACCAGTACCGCTTTGCTACAGCGCAATTTACGGTATAGTGGGCGGAGAAAGACGCTGATTGCCTGATGGGTGTCAGGGTTGATAAATACTACGCAAAATGTGGAAGCATAGCGTGCGCTATTACCGAACTCGCATAAACAGACGCAGCGCAAACTGCGCTAGTGTTAGTAAATCAGGCCCTTAGTATAAAATGTGCAGTGACGTTAAATCACCGGTTTCAGGTAACGGCACCCTACGGACTACGGTACCGTCTATTTGCTGGATGGTTTCAAGCTAACGGTCGGTAGCTAGCATTAGCAGATAAGCCCGTTGACAGAGACGTTATTGTTTATATTTTGGCCCAATGTTTCTGACCGTAGTAGTGGTCATAGTGACTGAAAGTGTGATGTGAGATGCTAAAAAGAACCTACACGCTGTTTCCAGGTAACGTTACTTTTTGACGTTCGCTAATGTTTGCTGATGAAAGCTCACAAACAATATACTCAATAGTCATTGTGTAGCTGAGAGAAATGCAAAGCAAAGGCCATAACAAGCACTGCAGACACAAGCTGCTCACAGTGCATGGTGCACCTTCTTCTTAGTAACTTAATCTGATTTAGAATTAAATTCAATCCATGCATTAAAGCTGAATAGACAGCCAACCTGTCCTTGTATCACAGAAGAGGAAATCATGTGGAAATTATTCTTCTACTCTGAGGTGGAGGTATTGATTTGATTTAAGACATTTCTACACTCTAAATGAAGCTATGGATGAGAATACACCCGTGTTAATACCCATGCTGGATAATATACTGTACAAGCAGTGTCTGAATTATTTCCTTAATCCTGAAATCCACAATCACAAGCCATGGAGGTCTGAATTCAAAGTGGCTTTTTGCCCAATCAATAGCACTTTATAGGGCTGCACGATATGACCTAAAATAACAATTAATTGCACATTTTACCTTGATAACGATAAATGAATGATAATTAATCACGTTTTAATCACTAAATCTTCTTTTCTGAGTTATCCTCCATGATGCTTTCCATGCGGCTGACTACACATGCGGTTGAATGTTTTTAAGGAAAAAGTAGGCCTATCAACAGGAATAAATTATCGAAATTACTGTCATGGGAAAAACACGTTGATAACAGCTTCAGAATTTTTATGTCGATAAATCATTTAATTTTCAATTAATCGTCCAGCCCTAGTCCTTAACGTGTCAAATAAACAGAAGCATTAAAATATAATCTGTATTTCGTGTAGCGTAATGTTGTCAAATATTGTTCTGAGTCTTCACAAAAGGAGTGGAAAACATTAGTACTCTTACAGGACTCTAAATCACCATCAGTGTAGTCGGGCCAGAAACGGACTTGTTAGCCACCCAGCATCTTGTACTGGCCCTGGGCCAGTGAGACATTTTTTATTGAGCCTCAAATCCAACACCCTGATACAACATGTCAATAGCAACAATCTGTTCTGTTGCCATGATCAAGCAGCAGTACAACATAATCACCAGCGTGATCTTTCTCATTTTTCCATGCAGATTTTTTTATTGCTCAAAAACCTCCGTTAACTGTCTTCCTTTTTTTATTATTATTATTGTTATTATTTGTTATTATTATTATTGTGACATTTAAAGGCCTGTGTGAATCCAAATATAAGTGGAAGGAAGGGACCCATGTTCATCAAAAGCAAACAATATAATACACATCTAAAAAGAGACCTATTTAACACAGTTTAACTAAAGTTGACGATCAACAATCAATCATTACACACAACAGATGTGCAGTACACTTAGCCACTGTGCACACTGTGCTGTGACTGTAAGTCAGCATGCTTGCTTGGCTTGTGTGCCAGGCAACTATTCCAGCACCTTCTAGCCCTCAACCTGTTGCTATAGAAGCACCTTGTTTGTGAGCAACTGGTCGAACAACGCCTGAGAATAAAGACTGCAGCCAAATTATGGTTCAGAGCAAAAGACATATTCAATAAGATAATAATATTCAACGGTATAATAAATACAGTGGATTTAAAAAATATATATATAAAATGGAAATATCTTGTCATATATCAAGTTAAAATTTCTTTTAGAAATAAAATCCCATGGTGAGCTAATAATACCATTTTGAATGACAAGGTACCACAGGCACGCCTAACTTTTCTGGAGGATCATTATTTGAGCACAATAGTGAGCTTAAATAACAGCATACTGGACAAAAGATTTGTTAAGCCTACCTCAAGTTTCTTTTGTGTTCAAATTTTGTAAGACTCGAATTGGTTATCTACATTTAAAAAAAGGTACAACAAGAGCCAAACCCCCTACTCACTCTTATGATAAGAAGAATAAACAGGTTCGTTGCATAAAGGGAATGTACAGGGAGTTCAACACAGACTGCTCATTAAGGTGAAGCAACATTTGTGCTGGCAAAATCTTCGACCGCAATGTCTGTTATGTTCTCAGCGGACCGTTCGGTGACTAATGACATTTTCACAATAACCTAACCAAATAATGTTTTATAGCAGTGTTCAAAACTTGTTGTGGCTCTATTAAAACTAGTTGTAACGGTATCTCTTTTTTTGCCCCAGCTTCGGTTTTGGGGTACTATATGACGCCCCGGCTTCATTACATAAACGGGAGGACAAACAGCCAGACAACAAGTGAAATGTGACGGCTAAAGTTAATCCTCTGTTAGATAGATGAGATAAGAAGTGGAACACGGAGTTTGTAGCGGCCAGCTGTCTTACCGTACTTGTTGGGCTCCCTGTTGTACTCTAAGATAGGTACCACAACGTTGGGGTCCTGCGGCTCGAACACGCTGTCCTCCCCCGCCTCTTTTTCCTCCACTGTTACACCCCCGCTGCTGCTGCTGCCGCCGCCGCCGCCGCCGGTGTCTGGTGCCGGGTCGTGCTCCCCGTCCCTGGCGACCCCAACTCCTCCGTCAACGGGGACTACCACAAACCTTTCGCCCATGTCCGTCTTCTCCCCTCTTGTCGCACTTTTAATGGAGGAAAAGCACAGCCTGCGGCTTACCTCCGCGGTTCACACTCCGTGAGAGCGAACACACAGGACAGCTCCAACGGAACACAAACACACGCAGACACTCACGGGATGATCAGCGGATTGATTATTACAGTACAGACGTTCCCGCCCTCGACCGTCCCTCGTTGGTTGAAAGAGCCATGGAGCGCTGTCAATCACCCCCAGAAGCAAATCAGAGTGCTTGAAATGTGTTACTGCGGGGAGTTCTAAAATTTGCTACAACTTCGTGATTTATGAAAATATCATACCGGTACAAATTATTTTTATTTAGTATATTTTGGAGTATATCTCAAAACACAAAACATAAAAAAGTATATATCAAATATATTCATTTTTGCTTCATGCCTTTGAAATTAAGGTAGGACAACTAGCAACTCCTTAAAATACATGACACATGTGCATGTCACACTAAACCTATTACAAGCTTCTTTAATGGCGTCAAAATGATGGAGTAATTAACACTCACTCTGCACATCCTCCTCTAATAGCCTGCCACGGAAACTCAATAAAGCATTCTAATTTAAAAATTGATGATGGTTTAGTCATTTACAACACCTCACCATAACAACTTTGGTATGTTACAGCTTGGAATAAATTGTTTGTCAATACTCTCAGTATAGGATGACGTCTCATGTTTCCAGGCTGATTTTACTGTAGTCTACAGCTCTCAAAACTAACCCAAAGAACAACATTTTTTTCAGTTTTTTACCGGTTGACACATTTAAAAGCATAGGGCACTTCCTCAGACATTCTTAAAATTACTGGATACACAACAGCAACATATTTAAGCTTTTTTCTTTCACAACATCTGCTTCGAATTTGGATGTTTTGAATCAACTTTTTTTCCCTATTGGTTTCATTAAAAAAACACATTATCATCTAGTGCTGGAAATCCCAGATCAAGATCACCACCCCAATCTAATTTATTGTTCCTTGGGCAAAGACACATCTGTTCATCAAATTCAAGGCAAATTCGTTCACACGTCACTCTGATACTAACAAAGTAAGAGGGTTAGAACAGTGTCCTTTACAGAAATTACATAAGCAGCTGCCTTGTAAAAAAGCAACAGGTTGTCAACTTGTTTCACTGAAAATATCTATAGCACATCTATAGCATACATCAGACATAAATCACAATTGTAACATATCCCTCGTGCATTCGCTACAGCCATTGTTGCTTCAGTACCATGGTCAGCTCATGAGCAACAAATGCGCAGCAGTAAAAGGAAATCAAAAATTGAAAATACCCACCAGAGCATTGCTTGATTTAGGAACAATATAATGGAAAGTAGCCCGCACACCGTATCAGGTGCATGATGAAGTGACAAGGATCAAAGAAAACAAAAACTCTGTCAATCTCAGATATGTCTTATTCAACAAACGTATTTCAACTAGCAAACAATAACACAAACAATTCCGAACAGTCTTCAGTGTTTTCTCCAGCTATTTAGTGATATAGTTTCATATTAAAATATTGAAAGTATACTCCTTTACAAATGTGCCCCCCTTCTTTAAAACTAATTATTTTCATAGCTTAGTATTCTATGCACCATGAAAAGGTATGTATTAGTGCTGTCAAACGATTAAAATATTTAATCACGATTATCGCATTAATGTCATAGTTAACTCGCAATTAATCACAATTAATCGCAGATTTTTATCTATTCTAAATGTCCCTTGATTTCTTTTTGTCCCATTGTGCTTTTGTAGCCTGGCTTTGACGAGGGGGGGGGGAGAATTCGCATCAGCTGTGTGCTGGGCCATCAGCTGTGTGCTGGGCCATCAGCTGTGTGCTGGGCCATCAGCTGTGTGCTTGACCATCAGCTGTGTGCTTGGCCATCAGCTGTGTGCTGGGCCATCAGCTGTGTTGCTTGGCCATCAGCTGTGTGCTCGGCCATCAGCTGTGTGCTTGGCCATCAGCTGTGTGCTTGGCCATCAGCTGTGTGCTCGGCCATCAGCTGTGTGCTTGGCCATCAGCTGTGTTGCTTGGCCATCAGCTGTGTGCTCGGCCATCAGCTGTGTTGCTTGGCCATCAGCTGTGTGCTCGGCCATCAGCTGTGTGCTCGGCCATCAGCTGTGTGCTTGGCCATCAGCTGTGTGCTCGGCCATCAGCTGTGTGCTCGGCCATCAGCCGTGTGCTCGGCCATCAGCCGTGCTGCTTGGCCATCAGCCGTGCTGCTTGGCCATCAGCTGTGTGCTCGGCCATCAGCTGTGTGCTCGGCCATCAGCCATGCTGCTTGGCCATCAGCTGTGTGCTGGGCCATCAGCTGTGTGCTCGGCCATCAGTCAATTCAATTCAGCCCCTGATAAAAATGACAGGAGAGTCAACATAAAGTTCTTTACTACACAAAAGTTTATCTACAAATGTCATAACAAATAAGGTGCTTTTCTTTTTTATGTGTACAATGTATTTTTCTCTGTGTAGATATTCTTGCCTTTTTTCATCTGACTGGATAAAGGGTGGACGCGTAACACTCAGGGTGTGAGACTAAAATGCAGGGCTGACAATAACTTGTAATCCTCCATGTCCATGTTGTTTTACTTATCTGCAGCTAAACTCGTCACCCCAGGTCAGGGTGACTTGCACACAAAATGAAATGCAGATTACTTCTTTTTTTTAAGCTGGGTGAAAACAGATTGCCTTTACAGCACAACCACAGCTGCAAGTGTTCAGGATGACAAATGTCAGCCTTCATCTTTTTGCCATCCTCATCTTTCCATCCATCCATCCATCCATCTTCGTCCGCTTATCCGGTGTCGGGTCGCGGGGGGAGCCGCTCCAGCAGGGGACCCCAAACTTCCCTTTCCCGAGCAACATCTCCTCATCCTCATCTTTGTCTTCAATAAAAGAGATAACGGAGATCCAATTCTGTAAAAAAAATGTAATGCGTTTTTTCAGTCATTGTACATTTATGTGTTGTGTATCTTAGTGTGTAGTGCTCTTGAAAAGCACTGTGACATTAAACTGATTTCTTACAGTGAATTAAAGACTTGGCCTGATGTCATCAACGTATTCATTTATTTATGGTACCTATACATTATGAATGTGTCAAGGGGAAAAAAGGTTTCAGACTATTCTAATAAAGTTAGGAAGAGAAAAATTATGAAAATTGTATGCATGATAAAAAGTCAAATTTCTATAAATTTTATAGAATAATTAATTATTTTATTTATATTTATTGGACCTACGTAACTTATGATAGTTAAACGGAAAGCTTGTAGAGGTACCCTTAATATGTCGCTTGAGAAGGGGGCAAATGCCAAGCTCACTGAAAACGACAGAAGCTAAATTGAAATTACCTTGTGAATTTTTCTTTTAGTTTAAGTGGTTTTGAAATCAATGTATAAATGTCATATCTAAGCCCTTTTTTTAATTGACCAAACAGCAGTTGCTATAGCTGCTATGGCTGATAAAAATCTCTATAATTTTTATCATCTCAAAAATGTTTTTATAATTATGTCATAATTTGGATTTAGTTAATCCAAGTTTTTGATATATAATATCCATTGATGCAAACTGGTCAGCGGTGAAAATTATTATTTTTACAATTAAAAAAGGGCTTAGATATGACATTTATACGGTGGCCGGGAAGTGCAATGCAACATTACAAAGAATGAAACACTTTTACAAAGCTTGAGACAAATTTACATTTTGGAAAACAAATTTACATTTTAGAAAACAAATTTACATTTTGGAAAACAAATTTACATTTTAAAAAACAAATTTACATTTTAGAAAACAAATTTACATTTTGGAAAACAAATTTACATTTTAAAAACAAATTTACATTTTAGAAAACAAATTTACATTTTGGAAAACAAAATAACATTTTGGAAAACAAATTTACATTTTAGAAAACAAATTTACATTTTGGAAAACAAATTTACATTTTAGAAAACAAATTTACATTTTGGAAAACAAATTTACATTTTAGAAAACAAATTAACAAGATGCAAAACACTTTTACCAGTCCTGAAACAAATTTACAAATGACAGATTCTTCACGGAAAGGGAATGTACCACATACCGGAAGTGATGAGGTTTTGTATACATGTCGCCTTGACTACGGCAGTTATGGATCGAATGCGTCAATAGAGC
Organism: Perca fluviatilis; assembly: GCF_010015445.1. NCBI lineage: Eukaryota > Metazoa > Chordata > Actinopteri > Perciformes > Percidae > Perca > Perca fluviatilis. The sequence goes on along the minus strand of NC_053133.1, from coordinate 2,454,627 downwards.
CGCCATCTTGGAACAGGGGAGGCACTCCCTTATATGCTGTCTATGGGCCGTCGTTAATGCATCAGCGTCAATGTAGGCAAAGGTCTAACGGAAATAAAATCACTATAAATCGTCAAAATCTCATGCGATGTTGTAGTTTTTTTTAAACAAAAAGACTTAGAGACTAATTAAGGTGTTAATACAAAGAATATTTATTATAATCAGTTCACAGATATGAGTACAAACGGAAACTTCACCATTCTGAACTAAGAGGTTCTGCTTCAAAGTGAAGTTTAAACAGACTGAAATGTCCAGGCTCACTCCCCCACTAATGATTCATTTATTTCTGCATGTAGTTATTCATTTAACGAGACTTAAAGTCATGTTTCGTCATCCACAGTCCGAGTCCCGCCAGACTCCCTTTAGGAAACCTGTGATTTAAACTTCAGCAGGTTGTGACAGTCCGCTCCGCTCAGTCCTGGATCTGATTCTCCCGGGCTTCCCTTCCCTCCAGCGGGCCCAGCAATACGGCCTGGGTCTCCAGCTGCGTGGTGTCGTTTTGGCTCCCAGGAATGGGCAGTGAGCTCCAGGTCCTGCAGCTGTAGACGGACTCAGCTGCCCCCCCCCCGCTGTAGCTTCGATCCGGCCGCGGCTGTCGATACGTTCCCTGTTTTTCCAATGGTTCTGTCAGGTCCGCGTCTTTTAAAAACTCAAAACACCGACCACACGTAAAGTCACCATAAACTTCATTCACGCCTTAATATACTCACAACAACACAAATTGACTGCGCTCACCAGCAACACCTCATCACTTCCGGTATGTGGTACATTCCCTTTCCGTGAAGAATCTGTCATTTGTAAATTTGTTTCGGGACTTGTAAAAGTGTTTTGCATCTTGTTAATTTGTTTTCTAAAATGTAAATTTGTTTTCTAAAATGTAAATTTGTTTTCTAAAATGTTATTTTGTTTTCCAAAATGTAAATTTGTTTTCTAAAATGTAAATTTGTTTTCTAAAATGTAATTTTGTTTTCCGAAATGTAAATTTGTTTTCTAAAATGTTAATTTGTTTTCTAAAATGTAAATTTGTTTTCCAAAATGTAAATTTGTCTTGAGCTTTGTAAAAGTGTTTCATTCTTTGTAATGTTGCATTGCACTTCCCGGCCACCATACATTTATACATTGATTTCAAAACCACTTAAATTAAAAGAAAAATTCACAAGGTAATTTCAATTTAGCTTCTGTCGTTTTCAGTGAGCTTGGCATTTGCCCCCTTCTCAAGCGACATATTAAGGGTACTGCTACAAGCTTCCCGTTTAACTATCATAAGTTACGTAGGTCCATTTTAGCTAAATGTCTATACCATTGTCTCATAATTTAATCTCATGTTCCAAAGCCAATTTCAAAGGCAAATTTTTTAATAACATTGTGGTTATTAAAGCATTGCAAATATTATGTTAGAATAAAGAAAATGGAACCATCAGGGTTAAAAATGTAAGTTGGCACTTTGGCGGCAAAACGTTAAACGAGTAGTCCCAGAGCACTAACTTCAGTGACATTATAATGTTACAAGTGGAATTTGGAATAACAAGTACGCTAGCTAACATTAGACTCCATGGTAATAACATTAACACCTAACATTAAATCAAGATAACTCAACCTTATCAGGCTAATTAACAGTCCCATGCTTGTCATATATATTTATATATATAAGACAGTTAATAATATTATAATCTCATAATTCGGCTAACTATTTCAAAATGTTGACTTATTATTTCACAACCTTGACTTAGTAATTCAAAGCCTTGACTGATGATGAGAATTTTTATGTTTAACGTTCCATATATTATTATGTCTGTTCTTGGCAGAAATGGGCTTCCGTAGAAAACCTGTACAGCAACAGGGCATTGTTATTGCATTAATGGAGCTGAGAGCCTACTTAGGCTATCTTCTTTGTGACAATATCATTTCTTTAATTTCTTTCTTTTTCTAAATAAAATAATATTGTTGTACATTTTCTGAATTACATCAGCTATGAAAAGAACAGGAATGTTGTATTCATACTGATAGAAAAGAGCAGGTTTGACTGGATTTTGCATGATGAGTCTTGGCTCATTAGAAATAAAGATCAGCAGTCTACAAACAGTCTCCTCTCATACCTTTTCTGTTGTCACAGAGACTGTTCTCTGGGAGGGAACTGTGAGCTGTTGTCAGGGTGCTTGAGTGAGACACATTTAGCCCTCTTGACCTAGCTTTTTGTTTTCAATGTCAAAACCGAACAAAATGAAGATTATCACATGGTTGAGTGTGTTATCCTATTTATTGTAATTATCTGGAAGTTGCCTTTCTAGTGATACCCACTTTGTATTTTTGTATCATTCTAGTTTTTTTTTTAACTGTAAAGAAATGTTAAAGCTGAATCTACTCTCAGCATTTGTTCATAGTCTTTTTTTATTATTATTATTATGTCATACAACAGTGCTCATGTTAATGTCAATACTTCACTGCTTTCCTCCAGATTTCTAAATCCAGAGTGGGTAGGCAGTTACACTCAGTGCTCTATGGCAGCAACCAGGTCATTTACACTTCTAGGCTAGTGGGAAGGCACTGAAAATCTAGAGAAAGAGAGAACGCACACCTGTGAAGCTTGACAAAAAACATAATGTGTGTGAATATGTGATTATAGTCTTAGTAACATAACACCCTGTCAAAATAACAGTGTGTATGTGTGTGTGTGTGTGTGTGTGTGTGTGTGTGTGTGCGTGCATGCGAGAGAGAGAGAGAGAGAGAGAGAGAGAGAGAGAGAGAGAGAGAGAGAAAGCCCTTTTTAATATTCCAATAAACTAATGTTAATACAGGAGTGGAAGAAGTACTCTGATTTTTTTTTTTTACTTAAGTAAAAGTATCAATACTACAGTATTCCCATTTCAGAATTATATATAGATAGCTAGATATGCATATTTTTTTTTTTATTTATTCATCAAGCTATTCACATTGTGTTTGATCACTTCTTTTATTTATGGGGTGTGTCACAATATCTGTCAGTTTAACCCCTTTTGCATTCAAATATTTTTATACAAGACTCAATTTAATATGTGGGAGATCTAAGAGAATATGAAAAACATTGCTGTGCTTTGTTCTACCTCCGGTAGGGGTATCTCAATAACTAAAGCACTTTTATGGGTCTTCCCTCCAGCCTATTGAGCTGTGTTGGGGAAATGACTGGACCCAACGATGCGTGCCTGGAGTGTATGTAGGTCAGCGCTATAGCATGAAAGGAAGCTTTCATCACGAAAAGGGTCCCCCACTGCTGTGTCATTGTGCTCCCCCTGTCACAACAGACAGTGGTGGGTCATCAGCAGCACCTCCAGGGCTCTGTAGTCTGAACAAATCTCAGAGGGGAACATGATGTAAGAGTGTACAGAGATACTGTGAGGAGCAGAGGCCCAGCTGCCACACCTACACGTGGTTGGTAGAGCATCCCCGTACCCAAGACTCAAAGGCTTCATACTAGGGATAGACAGATTATCAGCCCTGGCTGATTATCGGCCCGTTTTTTGGCAGTTTGCAGATTATCTGTATCAGCGTTTTATTTGCCTGATAACTGATAAAGTGAATCAATTAAAAAGTGGTCTACTCTGGCTCTGCTACAGCTCTGTGTCTGTCCCTCTTCTTCGGTTTGACTCCCCACTGAGTCTGACTTCATGTCCCCCCCCCCCCACAACACTATCTGACTCTCTGTTACTGGGGATTATGGTGAACGTTTCTCATTTATTAAAGAATTGCTTAAAGAATTTAAACTAAGTTTTGTGTTGGAGTTTGTAACATTCCAAAGTCTAATTTTGATTTTAAGATTTTCATTTTCACTGAAAATACATATCGGTTCCAAATATCTGTTATCAGCTTCATTAACTGATCGGTATCGGGCCTGAAAAACCAGTATCGGTCGATCCCTACTTCATTCTGTTTAACACTAAAAAGGTCTGTTGGTCTGTCTGGTTGTTTTATATTTTAAAATTAAAATGTCTGCACACAAATCAGGGGAAGATTTACAAAGTCACACATGCTAACACTGCATAGTTTAGATGATATATATGATATAGCTGCATAATCATTGCTTTTTGTGTATCATAAAATGAAGAAATATTTTGGTAAAAACTCAAATTGAATGATCTTCATTTATTAATTTAGGTGTGTGTGTGTGTGTGTGTGTGTGTGTGTGTGTGGGTGTGTGGGTGTGGGTGTGTGGGTGTGGGTGTGGGTGTTTGGTGTTTTTTGCCCCCAAAGTCGCCTTGCAGGCAGCACGGCAATGGTTATGTTTAGGGTTAAGGTTAGGGTTAGCTGCCTGGAAGGTGACGTTGGAGGCAAAAAACACCATCGAGTGTGTGTGTGTGTGTGATAAGGAAATTCTAGGCTACAACTTTCATTAATGAAAGCTATTGGTACCTTTCATAAGATTAGCGCTGCCTAGTTTGACAGTTTGATCGCAGTTCACTAGCTCTCATTGACACTGCGTTAGAGACTCCTCGGCTCTGATTGGTTGTTAATCTACGGTCGCGGTGGATTAAGGGCACTATGGGGAGGCAGAGGAACCTGATTCTTTCACAGATTATCTGTCATGTGTGCTACTGTCAGGATATAGTGACAGTTTCAGCAAGTATTACAGATGAACAATATTTTCATAAAAGTTACCTACTGAACCTTTAAGCTTTTATAATTCTGATACAATGAACCAGAAAATGCAGCAATCCAAAAACAATAATACTTTTTTTACACATTAATATGCAGTATAAAACAAATCATGTGTACAACACTATAATGTACAGTATGTAAAGGTAGTTTAAGCTATAGTGCGTAGTTTCTGTTGCCCCCATGAGGAATTCTAAGTAATAACACTGTGATCGCACCCCCACCCCTCCTCCACACACTTGCTAACATGGAGGATTGAAAAATCATGATGGACCCTTCAAAAGAGGTCATTTTTATGTCCTTTTTGTCTCCAAAACGGTTGTCCTTTCTCAGCGGTGACGCAAAACGCATCACTCGGGCTGCTGCGTGCGAAAGTCACCGGACTACACCATTTTGTAAACATAGTCCTACTGAGAAATCCAGAGAGAGTTGTGTGGAGCTGATAGTCTTAATTAGCTTTGTAGCAACTCATTTAGCAATGGATGGAATGTAACGGATGTTCATTAATATAAAAAACTTGAACTAACTTTGAATGTGTGCCACAGAACATAATGTGTGTAAGAGCTATGATTGTGAATCAAAGGTTGATTGGCTGAAAACCCAGGCCACAGGGGATGACATGCTGAAGCTGAGAGGTAGTGATTTCAGACGAGGATGGAGACATTAAGAGGACTTGTTTTTTTCAAACAGTTTGCAGATGGCACGCTGTTTGTAACAAGATCCCACGGGATGCACTATCCATAAGGGACACTGTGTGTGTGTGTGTGTGTGTGTGTGTGTGTGTGTGTGTGTGTGTGTGTGTGTGTGTGTGTGTGTGTGTGTGCAGAGAGACGCAGAGAATTTGAGTACCCTTTACATCTGGACTTACATACACATAGTATGTGACAGTAACTGCCTTTACAATGTGTAGGTAAATCACAAATGGGTGAGTCTGCAGCCAGGCAGCTAAATCATTTTAAGTTGCCTGGCTGATGACAAAACTGCCATGATGCTGAAAAAACTGCAACACTAATCAAATTTTCCACACGTTGCAAGCAAAAAGTGTGTTTTTATCGCATATTCAAATACTTTATATGCACTCCTTAAATCAAACTGCTTGTAAATGTAGTGGGGATTGTAGTTGAAGTTCATCTTTCCTACTTTTTCTACTTTAAAAAGTTTTTTTACAAGAGGAAAGTAGGGCGGATGTGCAGTTTGCTGTGACAACGATGACTCGGACGTCAAGTGGAGAGCAAACATTAGAAAAACTTCTAACATGCTCCTATTTGAGTAGATTGGAAGAGAGGAGTTCAAAATGCAGCTTATTACGTTCAAGGCTTCTTCACTGTGAGCTCTAAATTAACAGAGCTCCGCAAAATACACGCAGCACCAGGCGTGGGTTTACGGGGCTTGAGCCCCAAATGTTTTTAGCAAACCCCAAATCGTATGTTGCTTTTTTGAGATCGCTTTTTGAGGGAGCTTTTGTGGTTATGAAAGTCTGTCAAAACCACTTATTACATTGAATGTCACATCACAGTTATTGTGAATAGCACACTGAAGTAATAAACATCTTGGAGTTGTGAGGACATTTTATTTTACAAAAAGAATGTAACGTATTTCAACACAGAAGTAGATTGACGCACAAGGCACTCACATGCGCTAATATGCACCCACGGTGGGTTGCCTATCCAGGGGCGTAGCACAAAATTCTGGGCCCTGTAGAAAGGCATTTTCAAAGGGCCCCTCCCCGCATCCACAGCTATTCATTCTAGCATCTTTTCGTGCCCTTCTCACATTAGGGCCCTGGGTACTCAGTCCCCTTCCCCCCCTCCACCCCCCCCCCCCAGTCCGACACCTCTGTGCCTATCTAATCCAATCCAATCCAGCTTTATTTGGAAAGCACATTTAAAATAACCAGGTTGACCAAAGTGCTGGACATTGACATGATTTAGTACAGATTATGTATATGTATTAGTGTGGTCTAGACCTACTCTATCTGTAAAGTGTCTCGAGATAACTCTGTTATGATTTGATACCATAAATAAAATTGAATTGAATTGAATTGAATTATAAACACACAAGTGTGGTGAGGTTAGCTCAGTTGGTAGAGCAGGCGCACACACGTAAAGGTTCTCTCCTCGATGCAGTGGCCGCAGGTTCGACTCTGACCTGAGGCTCTTTGCTGCATGTCGTTCCCCCCTCTCTCCCCTTTCATGTCTTGATCTGTCCTATGGAAATGAAGGCCTTAGACTACGTTTACATGTGGCCGGCTACTTTCATAAACGGACATTTAGAACGTCTACGTTTTCAGAAAAGTGTTTGTTTACATGTACCCGTGTATATATGCTGTAAGTGCCGTCAAGAGCACGCCAGACCTGTAGGTGGCGGTGTAACGAGAAGCTCAAGCCCACGTTAGCCAATCAGAATCCCGAAAATAGCAACAACTGCATCGACTCACTTCCTCTTTCTCTCTCTCGGCTGCCTAAACCTCCGTTTGTCTCAGTTTACGTGCAAACGTGCAAACGAAGTTTTCCAAAATCTCCACTTTGGCCGGAGTTTTTAGAAATAATCGTTTTCTGTGATAAAAACGGGGTTTTCGTGTAAATGAGAGGCCAAACCGCAGGAAAATATCTGCGTCTTCCCTTTGTGTAAACGGGGCCTTAAAATGCCCTAAAAATAATCTTAAGAAAAATAGATAAATAAATAAACACACGAGTAACAAAACAAACGTTTAAAACAAGTAACAAACTGGAAAAAGAAAATGCAGAGTACAACTCTCAAGGTTTAAAGGCCAATGAATAAAAGTGAGTTTGAAGTCCTGATTTAAAAATCAACACAAAGAAGCTTTGTTTACAACACACACAGAGGGAGCGTGACTTCATTCTCTGCTCATGACGCCATTACTCCACTATATCATAACATAGCATTACTGCTATATTAATGTAATCGAGTATACAACCTTGCTGAGACATGCAACATGCCACCTGCATAAAGTTTCCCTGGATAACATGCATACATCATTTTCCTGTGACTCGGAATCTAATCCAGCACGGGAGCACAGGACTCCGCCACTATTCTCTGAGCTGGAAAACAATCATTTTCAACACAACGATTGTACCTTCAAGGATTTTGGCCGAGCAAATCATATTTTACATTGAGATCACCAGTATGGTTTCTCTCCAGTGTGGCAGCGCAGGTGTTGATTGTAACTGCTTAAATGAGAGGATCTCTTTCCACATTGTTCACATCGATAGGGTTTCTCACCAGTGTGGCTACGCACGTGTCTGTTATAATCACTAGACTCAGTACATTGTTTTCCCCAGTGGTCACACTGGAATGGCTTCTCTCCAGTGTGAATAGTGTGTCTCTTATAATCACTTAAGAAACGGAAACCCTTCCCACATTGTTCACACCTGTGTGGCTTCTCTCCGGTGTGGACCCTGTCACTACCCGATGTGAGTCGAGTGCAGATGTGAGATGCGCATGCTCAGATTTGAACGGTTTACGGCATAACGCCAATCTATGATTGTTTGATTGCTAACGTTAGCTCAAAACGGCTTTCAAGTGACAGCCTTTGTTGTGTTTGATTGCTAACTTGTAGCCAGCAGTGAACGGACTTCGTTATGTTGGTCCATTTTTATTGTATTGACATTACAGAAGTCTCTCGTTAGCAGGTTCATGTACTTCAGCCTCTAATCTAGAACTGACATCAGGGATCATGCCGTGAAAATGTGACGCCTTACGCTAAATAACAAATTACTGCTGTGTAATGTACCTATCTCATTATTCTGTGGCTAACAGCAAAACAGATCTGCGTGAAATCAGGTCTAGCCACTGTCGCTAAGTGACTCACATCTGCACTCGACTCACATCGGGTAGTGACAGACCCGCTGGTGTGTCTTGTAATTAGCTAAGCGACTGAAACCCTTTTCACACTGATCACACTGGTATGGCTTCTCTCCGGTGTGGACACACTGGTGGTCCTTGCAACTACTTAAAGCGTAACTCTCGCCAAAATGCAACCTAGGTCGTTTTGTGAATGTACCCGAGTCAAACCTTCATTTAAAAACATATTTAGGACAGAATCGCCACATATAAGATTCACCGTATTCTCGTTTTTCGGTCAAATGGCCTTTTGAATGGGAGTGCTAGGGGCACTACTATGATCGCATCAAAATCAACATTTTTAAACCACTAAGAAGGCTCGACACAACGTGAAACTTTGCTCCAAGTAACCCCAGGGGCTCTGTGCATGAACTCCAGCACTGAGAACACAGAGTTTACTAAAAAAAGGAGGTTTTGAACAACTCACATTATCAGTTGTTGTTTACGCTATCCGCCATTTTCCCAGTCAAAAATAGGCGATCTCCGAATGTGAATGAACGGACTCCATAGGAGGAAATGTCATTCTTATATGAGGCTCCTTTTTTAACTACAAGGTCAATATTGTGTTTCACTAACGACAAAACAACACATTATCCGTGCATTTATATGGAACTAAGCTTTAGGAGTGTTTCATCTTTACTCTCCTCCCTCGACTATTTTTGACTGGCTCGATGGACGGCGACCGGAAAAACAACAGCTACGGTGAGTTGTTCAAAACCTTTCTTTTTAGTAAACTCTGTGTAGACAAACAATGTTCTCAATGCTGGAGTTCATGTGTAGAGCCCGTGGTGATACTTGGAGCAAAGTCTCATGTTGTGTCGAGCCTTCTTAGTGTTTTAAAAATGCTGATTTTGATGCTATCATAGAAGTGCCCCTAGCACTCCCATTCAAAAGGCCATTTAACCAAAAAACGAAAATACGGTAAATGGGGGGGACTGGGCGCGGTCTTGGAAGGCTTGTCTCATGTGAAAGCTCCGACAGTTTTGTTACTTACCTGCTTAGAATTCCTCATGGGGGCGACAGAAACTACGCACTATAGCTTTAATTTAGGCTTAACACTTCCTTGTTTACATATTGTCTTTATAAATCCAGTGTAATGTACATTCCACAGCACTAATTCCATCAGTACATCAAGTCAATCTCGCCATCTGTCGCCCTGAGTTTCTTGCCTCTACAGCCCATTTTCCGACATGGAATATGTAACATTGCTGACTTCATCTATCTTAAGATTTATTTATTTGAATAGGACAATGCACATTAATCAACATTTCTGTAAATGCGCCAGTGTTAGCCAGTCGGCTAATTTTCAACCGTAGTCCTATCTGTTAAAGTGACAGCTTTTTGTTATTCAGACATAGGTGACTTTTACATTCATGTACCTTATGGCTTTATTCAGACATGACAGGACATTTAAGAGTGTAAGAGCCAAAATGCTCGCGCTACGTCACGTGATATTTGTGCACCAGGTGCAAAAAGGGGGAGCAGAGAGAAAGAAAGAGAGAACAATTTAGTCAAAAATGTTATGAGAGCAAGGAACAAGAGGGTTATGTTCTTTCACACATTTCATTTGAATTGTATTGAGTTATTTGATGCCTGTTGCCTGCATGACATCTGTGCACAGTGTGATGTGTTTTGTTACTGTTATGTTCACAGGATGTAATGTGAAGCTTTTTGCTAGATATTCATTTATTCATCCATGCAGTTGGAATAAAAGTTAAAAATATAGAGAGACACTTACTATATATATATATAGATTATTTCTAAGGTTGAACAAGGTTTATTATATATATATATATTATATTATATCCTCTTTTGCCACAATCACATCCAATTTATTTTTTATAGTCTGATCTGATACGAGAAGGAACTTCAAGTTGGTGGTTTATTAATCTGATAACTTGTATTTTATTTGTGCTTAAGAAATGTAGATTGAGATAATACACAGTTATCACAGTGATGTTAGAAGGCAGTACAAGACACACGTCTCTCTTTCTCTCTCTCTCTCTCTCTCCCTCTCTCTCTCTCTCTCAATCTCTCTCAATTGCAATCGGCACAATCCTTATGTAAATTCAATGCTGTGTGCAGCAAAAAGTATACTGGATAATGTTAATGTAATTTGATTTGACCTTTTCTAAAGAACTCATTTCTTATTGGTCAAAGTTTACATCCTCCAGATGCTTTTCTTCCTGTCAGCACACTTCAGCTCTGAAATCATCCAATAAAGGCAGACTGGTCAGAGCAGGATCACCCACTGAACTAGTAATAATACTGCCGCTAGACATGACCTAGGCAGAATTCAATTATTGAGTTTTATGCTTTATTAGAAGTATGCCTGGTCAATAAAACAATAGTAATATACCGTGATAGACAAGTCATCAATAGCATTAAGACATGTTTAGATAGCAATAGAACGTTGACACGCAAACAGCCAATCATTTGACAGCTGTAGTTTGATTGCACCATCGACATGTGACACAACAACAGAGCGTGCGGTAAAATGAGGAAATTCTTTGTAAAAAAAAAGAAAAGGTCCCCTAGGTTCCCAGTAGGGCTGGGTGATATGGAGAAAATCGGATATCACGATATTCTTGACTAATTACCTTGTGGTCGATATTGTGACAATATTATATATGTAGGGTTGACAATTGGTGCTTTGACAAAATATCTTCACAATTAGATTTTAGATAAATAATGTGGATATAATGACTAAGTGGGTAAAGGCAAATAATAGAACAGCTAGAACAGTCTGGTACGTTCAGAAAATGACATCACTTTACTGTAATGCAGCCTTTAAAAACCAGTACGTTGGAAGTGTAAGAGGAGACCAGAGCTGTGTCTAAAGAACCATGACCTTGGTTGACCTGATACATGACTCACTAGCACATTTACACCAATGACACCAGCATACTTATTTCAGTGACAGGACATTTTTACACCACCAAACCTAAAATGATATCTAAACTAAAATGAACAGGTGTCAGGGCAGATTTATAGATTGCAAGTCCTCCTTAGAAATGTGTGGAATTCCTGTTTATCGAGAGGAAAAGTAGACCTACAGTATATTAGCCAACACAGTTCCACTCTTCTACTGTTGACCTTTGGACACTAGTTCAGGGTTGAGAGTTTTTCCTAAAAGCGTCATGTAAAACATGAACCAAAAAAACAAGCAAATCAACTGATATGAGACCAGCTAATATCCTCATTGGATATGCATTTTCTCTATCCCTCTTCTAGCTCTCTTTTTGTTTTGTGCGGCCTGTCTGTCTGTCTGAAGTTTTGTCTCAGCTGCTGTTGGGGGGCTATTTTGAGAAGTAGACAAAGAGGAATGGGATGATTGGCATACCATCGGGGACACACACCACCATGCACAGACCTATCTACAGATGCACGCATGCATGCACACACACACACACACACACACACACACACACACACACACACACACACACACACACACACACACACACACACACACACAAACATGCACTTGCACACATACTTTCTTGATGAGGGGCAGTCTTATTATAAAGATATTTTCAGTTTATATTATATGTGCACTCCTGCTTGATGAATGAATACAGTTAAAGCTATTAATGCGCAACTATTTTACAACAGTGTTGTTGTCATTACTTAGAATTCCTCATGGGGGAGACAGAAACTATGCACTATAGCTTTAAAACAACACCAAAGATTATTTTGTACCTTAAAATAATGTTTCCAAAATCATTTCAGTGGTTCATCAACTCGTAACAGGGTGAACGGCACTTGCTTTGTGGCCCTCTGTCGGCTATAACCGCACTATGCACAGGTTTGCCAGATCAGGTAGCGGATCTGTAGTTTGAATGATACATACAAGTTTGATACATAAGAATAATGGTAATGGTAACAGTAATGGACAATTCTGCTTCCAACCTGTAGGGGGACCGAGGAGGAAAAGTGCTTTGGTGTTGCTTTAAAGCGTAACTCTCGCCAAAATGCATCCTAGGGTATTTTTGTGAATGTACATGAGTCAAACTTTAGTTTAAAAGCATATTTATATTTAACAACAGCTGCAGTGAGTTGCTCAAAAACTTTCTTTTTAGTAAATCTGTGTACACAAACAATGTTGTCAATGCTTGTGTTAAGGTGTAGAGCCCCTGGTGAAGTTTCATGTTGTGTCGAGCCTTCTTAGTATTTCGAAAATAGCTATTTTGAGACTAGCATGAGAGTGCCCCTATCACTGCCATTCAAAAGGCCATTTGACCCAAAAGAAGAATACGGTGAATCTTAAAAGTGGCGCTTCGGTCCTAATTATCCTTTTAAACTAAAGTTTGACTCACGTACGTTCACAAAAATACCCTAGGATGCATTTTGACGAGAGTTACGCTTTAAGTGAGGGAATTGACGTGAAATCCTGGCCACTGGTTACAGCGTCCGAACTGTGACTATTGCACAGTAGCGCAATGTTCCCTGCAGGCCTGTTGTCAGGAAATATAGACAGGGGATAACATTTTCCAAATCGGGCTCCCCCCCCCCCCTCACCCCCTTCAGCACCACAGATTTTACAACAAGGTGAGAAGATGGGTGAGAATGAGCCAAAAGAAGTAAAGTAGCAGGCCTGCAAATTTAAATAAATTAGTTTAATGCTAAAAGTCTCGTTTTGAACCTTTTTTTTCAATAATTACGGAGTCTTATATAAATGAAGCCTCCTACCAAACCGCAACTCCTTCAACAACATTATATTCTGACGTACAGAAGAAGTTTTATAATATCATTTTACAATTAACATGTTGTAATATGATGACAGAGAGACAGTGAGTTGAAAGGCAGGAAATAAAGGCTTAAGTTTACCTCAGCTGTCGGACATCTGGTCCAGTAATACATTCGCTCTGTACAAATGTGTTTACTGTCAGATCTTTCTTTTATGCACCACTGGAAATACTCTGCTGTTTCTCTGAGTCATTATCACATCACATTCATAGCTGGGACTGGGATCTCGAACAGGATGTATTGAAACACCGGATCATTCAAACATATGTGACATTTCCATATTCAAGTGACACTGTGGGATTCACACAAAGGCTTAAATGAATGGGGTTAACCATCTATTGATGATAACAGATGGATGATTTAAAGCAAAGTCACACAATTGGAAATAGAAGGGGAAAGATGAACTTAGACAGTAACGCGGGAAGGAAGGCTGCGTCCTGCTGAACCCTGCTGAAGCCTGCTACTTCCTGCCACAACCATCCCTGCTCTGCTGTGCCACGCTACATCCTGTAACGCCCTGCAGCGCCCTGCTATGACATGAACTACTACAACTACCATTTATAGTCACTGTTCCATTATCTTTAATGTGACTGTTATTGCCACTGTTCATCACACCCCCAACCGGCACCGTCAGACACCGCCTACCAAGAGCCTGGGTCTGTCGAGGTTTCTTCCTAATAGGGAGCTTTTCTTCGCCACTGTCGCACCATCGCACTATGCTTGCTCTTGGGGGAATTACTAGGATTGTTGGGACTTTATAGATTATAGAGTGTGGTCTAGACCTACTCTATCTGTAAAGTGTCTCGAGATAACTCTTGTTATGATTTGATACTATAAATAAAATTGAATTGAATTGAATTGAAGGATGTTTGGAAGTCTGTATGCTAAAATGCTCTGTAGAGTGTAATGCTCACACGTCATAATCTTCACAGGATGGGTGTGACCACATAAACTAATTAGGTGTTAAAAAGGATGCACTAAACTGGAAGAAGTATGAACAAGGAGGCCTACACTTTTGATACATACAGTATTATATATTATACTTACTATTATTATTATTATTATTATTATACAATATCAATGTGAAATAAAAACAATTGCATGTTTTGTCACGCCCCGCCTGCTGTGACTACCTCTCTGTGACAGTCTGGTGTGTGTGTGTGTGTGTGTGTTATGTTTTATTTCTTCATTTTGTTATGCATGCAGTGTGTTTGGTGTGTTTTGGTTTTCTGTCTGTGTTCTGTGTTCACCTTCATTTTCCACAGGCTGGGACATCTGTAGTCTCAAGCCCAAGTTGATTTAACCCTGATAACATGTTAGTAGTTTCTCAGACTTGACAAAGCCTCTCCAAAGCCATAGAAGACATCATACAACTGTTTTCAGAGCCTCCTCGTGATAAATAAAGCAGTCGTCATGAGTGTCCATTTATAACCTTCATTTATTCAGGGAGGACCATTGAGAGCAAGCTCTCTTCTCCAATGACGCTCTGATTACAGCACAAATAAAAAAAGAAATAAAAAAACGATCACAAAAATTACAGTACAAATAAATAATAAAACAATACCCAAATTACAATATGTAAAAAAAAAAGTATTAAAAACAAGAGCACTCCCTATGTAACACATTTTCAAGCATCATCTTGGACGTCCCAATGGAAATGAGTTGCTCTAAGACGAGAGAATCCTTTCGTCAGGAGCGCACAAGTTAAAAGCACTCTTTCCTAATTTACAATTGCTGCGTGCTGTGATAAGTCTAATGCGTGTCTGTGAGCGTGTCTGATATGTTGTGTTAGTAAAATTTATGAAATGAAAAGACAACCAGGAAAAAAAAAAAAGAAAAGAAGTATGAGCATCATTGTTAAAACATTGTTGCACACTAGTTTGAAGAAACTGAAAAATAAGAAGAAATATAATGCAAATCTTTAAAGCACATTCATGGCATGGCATGTGTCTAGCATCAATATATCATCCAACAATTATCCAAGGAACCGCTAGATGGCAACAAAGCACCATTTGAGCTTCCAGGCGTTTTATTCAGGCCCAAAAATACCTTTTCTCATCCTCTACAGGCTAAGCTACTTCATGTGGAAATATCAAAATATTATTTGTTTCATTGTTTGTGTTCTTTGGCAGGGAGCCTTTTGAAATGTTCTTTATTGGTATCGTTGAGTCTAGACCCTATATTATCATGATACTATAATTTGTGAGACATTATGTGCTGTCTAGTTTTATATGTCAGATTCAAATTTGACAGAACCCAGAGAATGGTTTAAGGCCATGAGTGAAATGAAATGTCACATTGTTATTTGGAATTTTTTGTACATGTTACTGTGAACTACATGTCACTTTAGAATAAATAAACTGTTGTCTGTCTGTTGTGGCGTCAAGCCCATCATTGCCATGGGAATAGCTATTGGAATGCTTGTTACCCAATTCACATTGTTTTTTTTGTCTTTTCTGCTAGCCCTGTCCATTCACTCATGCATGCATAGCTCTCATACTATCACTCTTTTACCATGCACACTGTAAAACATCGGCACACACTTATTAAAAGGGTTTTTAGATTGTGAAAATCCTGACGAGAGTTGCTGGCTGGATTCCCTTTCCCTAGTCCAAAAACCACTCATTTACCCTTCAAACAACCTGACTGCCACTGCGAAATCAACCTTCTTTAGGTTATAGTTTGTTGGCTAACATAAACATGTTCATTAATCATTGTTTAACACAGAAACGTAATAAATCAAAAACATACAATATGACATTTTCATTTATTTGGCACCTTATTATCTTTTGCTTGAGAACTGTTAAGTGACATTGCTATGTTAGGAATGCGTACATAAAGGAACAGTAACATGAGCTGTTATTGATTCTCTGTATATTGTGTCACATTGTATGTAAAGTTAGGTTTCCAGGGGCGATGGGGCAGCCAGGTGGTATCCTGGACTGTTTGCGGGGAAGGATCCGGAATCAGGCTGTTTGCTCTGTAAGGCCTGTTGTCCTTCCAGGAGAAAAAAATCCCACCATGGGGACAAGACGAGCATAGTGAGGGACAGCAGTTTACTACAAGCAGGGCGGATACAGAGCATCCTGCATCCTGGATGCTTGCTGCTGCTAAACCTCAGCCATGGAGACCCAACATGGGATTAGAGGAGCTCTCAAGGACCGCATGCTCCCCTTCCCCCTGCCAGGTTACATGTATAGTTTGATTTGGTATGGTGGTACAGTAACTTTAACATTAACATTAACTTTACATATAAATGATTTGGGTTAAAAATCCATGTTTTTTCTTCATTCGACACAGCAGGAAAGATTGGAGAGATACAGGGGAGAAATGCATAACCAACACGTGCGATTTATGCAACTTGCAATGTGTAGTCTGCAGCTAAAAAATTAAAAAATGTTGTTATATATAACCAGCCACAACAGGCTCATATGACAAAAACACAAAATCAACTTTTTTTTAAATGCTCTAATTCTTTATTCTTTTCTTAATACATGGATTTAGTTTCTTTCATAAATTTAAACATTGCACAAAATCTCATAAGGCTGTTACATTGTAAGACATTGTTAAGAATGAATCTGACCTTATCTATTATAAATTGATTGTTATATAATCTGAGATCCTTGCAAAAATTGTATTAGAGCCAAAATACTTTTTGGGAAACCCAAAGAAACACCTCTAGACTCTTGCAAGAGTGCCATTGTAAAAGAATGGCTTGTCTGTCACACAGTGACCTACGACCTCAGGTGTCCATCTCTGGATCTTGGGCTTGCCGTCCTGTCCCGGCCGGACAATGATGGTGCTTCTGGAAGACAACGAAGGGTCTTCATCGAAGAAGTTGAAGGGCCGGAGGAAGAAGCCCACTGCGTTGCCGGGTGTTGCCGTGTTGGGGATGTCTTCTGAATGAGGCACATGCAGGAAGCCCACTGTCACCCAGGCTACCAGGTCCTGCACAAAGGAGAGCAAACATTACATGACAAGTTTTAGAATACGACATACGACATTACAGGTGGGGTTTATCTACTTAAAAGTGCAAACAGAAGAAAATGTCAGCATTCGTGAGTAACCATCATGGTGAGTGACCAAAACTGATGAACAGATTCTTTTAGGGAGAGCAAACATAAACCAATGACGTAACCTCTAAAATACCCCCACCCCCGCAATGTAAACCACAGTTTTAGGAATCCATTTAACACATCACAAAGGATGCTGTCCATTAGTGGATTGTGACTCATGCACCAGTACAAAAGGGGGCATTTAGCCTGAATCATCACTAACCCCCCAAATCTCAAAAACCATGTAACAATATTGTGATTGAATTGTTACCGGGGTTGGTGATCATAAGATGCTATTGTATCATCTAATAACGTTCTGGATAGACTTATGCTCACAGATTTTGAAGTAATTAAGTGTTAATTGACATTAGTGTAAAAAAAAATGAATGGCTTTAAATGCACAGCATGTCATTTCTGCCACTAGGGGGTCTCTCAATCAAAACAATAATAAAAGACACCTGATTTGGGAGCATAGGATTATGGGAGTTGTCTTCATTAACAGCCACCATTGAGATGACAATCTATCTGACATGACTCAAGCTGAAATTATGTTCAAAGACAAGTAGTGCGTAACAACGTTTTATTCACTTCACCATTCATGTTTATTTATGTTATGTAATTTCATTTTAAAGAAATTGCCACATAATTAGATTCTATTTGTGGTGGTAAGTGTGGAGGGGACACAGACCTTCAGATTACGAAGCCAGAGAGCGACTCTCAGCTCTCGGGTTTTGGTGTATAGTTTTTGTAATGGCATGGATGTTTTTGTGTGTACGAGTGTGTGCGAGTGAGATAAAACACACCTACACCCTAGCTATGCTGAAGAAGGTGGGATTCTCATGTTGGGTGGACATTACGACGGAGTACCAGCGACTCCACAACATTCCGCTGGGCGTAGCGAGATCGCTGGGCACACCCTGGATTGTTGTCGGGCCTAAGAGGTGGCGCAGAGAGCGGAGGCAGAAGTGAGGCTGCAGGGGCGGCCTACTAGCAGGGCAAAGGAAACAGTCCTACAAACCCCCGCTACCAAGCATCTTCCTAACAAATGCCAGGTCCATCGTCCACAAAACTGACAAACTGGAGTTAC
The DNA here is from genome assembly GCF_010015445.1 of Perca fluviatilis. Lineage (NCBI taxonomy): Eukaryota > Metazoa > Chordata > Actinopteri > Perciformes > Percidae > Perca > Perca fluviatilis. Next base: position 2,436,207 of record NC_053133.1, on the reverse strand, counting down.
TGATGGCAAACAACCAAAACATCCGTGACTGCAGTGTGATGAATATCAGCTGGCTACACCCGCCGTTCACCTAGCTGGCCACTCCATGCACCGCTTTGACAGGAATAAAAGCTCCGGTAAGAGCAGAGGAGGGGGGGCTCTGTATTCATGCTCATATGGACTGGTGTACAGGCAGTAGGGTCATACACACACAATGCTCCCCGGATCTAGAAGTGCAGCGTAGACCCTTTTACGTGCCCAGAGAGCTCACAACGGTGACCATCGCTGCTGTGTATATTCAACCAGATGCTGTTAGCACAGCGCTCTCTCAGCTGTACGCCACCATAAACAAACAAATGCAGGCCCATCCAGAGGGAGCCTTCATTGTGTTTGGGGACTTCGACCAAGCTTGCCTTAAGACCGTGCTCCCTAACTTTGTACAGTACGTACAGTGCTCCACCAGAGGGAAGAACACATTAGACCATGTTTATTCCAACTTGAAGCAAGCCTACAGGGCAGTACCCCTCCCACACCTGGGCATGTCGGACCATCTCTCACTGCTCCTGGTCCCTGCATACACCCCACCCCATATGGCCTGAAGGAGCACTCTCTCAGCTTCAAAATTGCTTTGAGCACATTGAGTGGAGCATGTTTGATCATCTCGATCTACAGGAGTACACAGAGACTGTTCTGTTCTACATAAATATATATACCCCAACCAAAAACCTTCGATGACATCGGGTGTCCGGACACTCCTGAGAACCCTGAACTCTGCCTTCAAGTCAGGTCACAAAGAACAGTACAGCGTGACGAGGGCAGAGCTGAAGCTGGAGAGGCATCAAAACTGCTAAGGCGGCTCATAAGAGGAAAGTGGAGGACCACCTCGCCAACAACAACCCGCGGCTAGTGTGGCAGGGTCTACAGAGCATCATCAACTACCAAGGCTCCACACCCGTCACTACCATCACTGACGCATGTCTGGCTGAGGAATTGAACATTTTCTTTCCCCGCTTCGAGATAGAGGCTCGACACACAGCTGCAAGGCCACCACAGACCTCCAGTCACAGCACACTGTGGAAGGAACACCAGGTGAGGCAGGTGCTGAAGACTGTGAACACCAGAAAAGCAGCCGGTCCCGATGGTGTACTCGGAAAAGTACTCTGTGCCTGTGCTGACCAGCTAGTCCTGACTAGGTTGTTCAACCTCTCACTGTCACAGGCTACCATCCCCCTGTGCCTGAAGTCAGCTACCATCATCCCTGTCCCAAAGTCTCCTGCCCCAAAGTGCCCCAACGACTACAGACCTATCACCTTAACATCAGTAGTCATGAAATGCTTTGAGAGGCTTATCTTGCACCACATCAAGGCCTGTCTCCCCTCAAACCTGGACCCACATCAGTTCGCCTACAGAGCTAACAGATCAACGGAGGACGCCATTGCTACAGCTCTTCACACAGCACTTAGCCACCTTGAGCAGCCAGGGAACTACGTCAGGATGCTGTTCATAGACTACAGCTTGGCATTCAACACCATTGTTCCTGACATCCTGGTGGACAAGCTGACCAACATCGCTCTCCCCCCCTCCACCTGTGCCTGGATCAAGAACTTCCTGACTGACCGCCCTCAAACGGTTAAGGTAGGCACCACCTGCTCCTCCACCCTGACACTCAGCACAGGCTCCCCCCAGGGCTGTGTGCGTACAGGGACGAGGTCAAGAGGCTGGCAGGTTGGTGCTCTGAACACAACCTGCTGCTCAACACCAGCAAAACTAAGGAGATGGTTTTAGACTTCAGGATACACAAGGGGGAACCAGCCCCACTGAGCATCAACGGGGACTGTGTTCAGCGGGTGTCCTCCTACAAATTCCTTGGGACATATATATCCGAGGACCTCTCCTGGACTGCCAACACATCCGCGGTGGTAAAAAAGGCCAGACAGTGACTTCACTTCCTAAGGATGCTTAGAAGGAACCATCTGGAGGAGAAACTGTTAGTGGCCTTTTACCGCAGCACCATCGAGAGCGTCCTGACATACTGCAATACGGCTTGGTATGCCAACTGTAATATGGCGGACAGAAAGAACCTGCAGAGGGTCATAAAGACAGCACATCATATCACTGGCAGTCCCCTACCCTCGCTAGAAGACATCGCCAGCACGCAGTGTCTCAGGAGAGCTAGGGCAATCACTGCCGACCTCTCACACCCAGGACAGCACCTGTTTAACCTACTGCCCTCTGGTACAGGTGCCTCGAGAGCAGGACTAACTGACTCAAAAACAGTTTCTTTCCCTGGGCCATGAGGTCCCTGAATTCATAAAGTGTGTGTGCTCTATGATGTGTAAATTATGTATATACTGTATTGCTTACTTCTCACCTTTTATGGTTTATATTTATTATGCACTGGTCGAAGAAGCACTGACAATAAAGATTACTTATCTTATCTTATGCTCCGGCTCAAGTTCTGCTATCCACTGTATGTGTACAGTATGTACTTTGAGCACCGCTGTTGAGTTAACTCTTTAGGGGCCGAATTTAAAATGAAATGGAAATGGGTTAAAGGACATTTTGCTTCTCTTCAATATTGTTAGATTAATAATACATAACAAAGTAGAGGGAGGCAGGCCAGCCAAGCCCGATCCGGCAGGGGGAGAGTTCTAAGCCCGAAAAAGCTACCTCTCCTTATGACCTGTCTCTCTTAGTTACGCTGTTATAGTTACGCTGTTATAGTTTTAGACTGCCGGGGACTTCCTTCCTTTGACACACTGAGCTGCTCTCTCCTCTCCCTTTCTATTACTATTTCTATTACTATTACTATTTGTGTTTATCCTGTCCCAGAAATGCTTGTTACTAATCCTAGCTTCTGGGGAGTTTACTCCCCGGAGTCCTTATGTTTTTTCCCCCAGCGTATTTCCTTAGAGAACGTTGGCACCAAGACCCTGGTTCCAGCTGTCCCCGTGGTCCTGCAGCACTCCCTGCTGAGCTCAGCGGTGCCCTGCAATGTCATGCTGCTTCCGGCGGAACCCTGCAGCTTCCCGTTACATCCATCCATGCTCTGCTGGGCCACGCTACATCCTGTAACGCCCTGCAGCGCCCTGATATGACATGAACTACTACGACTACCATTTGTAGTCACTGTTCCATTATTAATGTGACTAATATTGCCACTGTTCATCACACCCCCAACCGGCACCATCAGACACCGCCTACCAAGAGCCTGGGTCTGTCCGAGGTTTCTTCCCAAGAGGGAGGTTTTCCTCGCCACTGTCGCACTGCTTGCTCTTGAGGGAGTTATTGTAATTGTTGGGGCTTTGTAAATTATAGAGTGTGGTCTAGACCTACTCTATCTGTAAAGTGTCTCGAGATAACCTATGTCATGATTTGATACTATAAATAAAATTGAATTGAATTGAATTGAATTGAATTTTGGAAAATAGGTTTGCTTACTTTCATTTCAAGAATATTTAAATCAATCAAATGTCCGTCATGAGCATTGTGGACAGAAACTACTGTCCCTATTGACTTCTTTTATTGATCTTCTTCTTGTGGAGATGTGTGATATAGACATTAACAGGGGATGTACATGTGTCTAATATTAATGTACTACTGTACCTGGTTGACTATGTCTTCATTGTTGCGGATGTAGTCCTCAAAGGACACAACAGGTTCCCATGGGTCACACTGGGTGTATATGCTGCTGCTGGTGGCTTCACTATCTTTATGACGAGTCACAGCCAGAGGATACCTGTGGAGAAACAGCTTTTTTGTTCAGTTTGCCAGATTATTCTACCATTTACCATAGTAATCTCCCACTTGGTGTTTGGGAACACCAGCAGTTTTCCTGAGGCAAATTAAAACGACACCATAACTTTTGCTGAGCAGCTGCAACAGTAGCCACTGCTGCCACAAGTAGTACGACTCTGGAGCATTTCAATCTGTGGATATCTGAGCGGTGAGGGGTACAACATTATTCTAACAAGAAGTAGGAAACAATCAGAAAGAGGGAACAGTCTCTGACACAAGACAGAGATGGAGAGGAAAGGATGTGACATCCCTTGCCATGCATATTAGCGTTAATCTCCAAAGCCCACTGACTGAGTGTCTGGCAACAGGTAATGGTCTTACCTCAACAGGGGTGACGACTCAAGCCATGGCAACAGGCAGTGAGTTAACCATCATGTGAATATGTCCCACTCACATTACAATCCACATCCTCTTCAAACACTACAGAAAATACAGTCTGATGATTGTAAGTATCTAACTTGGCTCTGTTGATAACGATAAGTCACATATTGGAGAGCTGGCAAGCTACCGTAGTTCACTGAAGAGCTGATAAATAAAGTTTGTTTACATTGTATGAGTAACCCTCATAATGTTAAAATATTTCCTAACTATCTTGTTATGGGAGCGGTTGGGTTCTTCCGTATTGTGTGTGTTTGTTTGTTTGTTCTCTCCCTCTCCCTTTTCCCCTGTGTCTGTCCATTTTGCTGGAGTGGCTAAAGTAGGTCAAGGGGCGTGGCCGGGCGATCAACCTACCTGCACGGCTGCTGGCTATCCTGCAATCTCTTTCTGCTCAGCTGTTGCTGATTCTCTGATCACGGCTGCAGTATTTAGACCTGGTTGGAACCTGTCTTTGGCGCCAGATTGTTACAGCTACCAAAGTGACCTGCTGTGCTGCCAGCCTTTCACTCCACAAACTTTCCATCTCCTCGTTTGGATTCCTGTGAGAGTTTTTATGATTTGGACATGCCACGCTTTGCCCACGCCGCTCCAGTCCTGTCTCCTCCACCAGCGCAGCTGACTGTCTCTGGCTGCTGTTTTTTTTGTGACGTTCATTAAAGACATTCTAAATGTTTTTCTCCGTGTCTGTGTTGTGATACTCCGTGTTCTGGGTCATAGCCACAGCCATAACATATTTACTTCGATAGCCAAGCAGTGATAGTCTGCTATTAGGTAACGAATGACAATATTCAATAAAATGTTGCTGCACCTCTGTTGACTCTCTCTAACTGGATTTAAACTGATTTCTAACTCCCTTCAAATCCAGAAATGCTCAAATGCACAGAACCTGAAACTTACCAGATATCCCAATGTGTCTAAACTTACCAAGTATGAGGGGGAAATATAAGATGTTTGACAAGCCATCTGGAATGGTGGCAACAATAAAAACATGGCATATTGGCTTTAAATATTTTACTTTTTTTTTTTTTTAGCTACATAGGGAAAACATTTTAATTACCTTGCCCAACTAATGCCATTTTCCTCTCTCCAGCCTCTTGGAAGGACGCTGTCGGCATGTGAGTTAAACTGAATCCGGTATCCCTTCTGGTGTCCCCATTTATTTTTCTCATTGGCATTGTAAAAGTGCACATAACGGGGGAACTTTTTGCCAAAGCGGAAAGCGGCAGATCGCTCGGTCTTGTGCTCTGTTCTGTGGAGTTTGGACTGGACGATGAAATGCTTTGGGCTCCAGGGATTGGTGAAGTTGACATATCTCAGATCAATCGTCTCAAAGCTGTTCTCTCGCCCTGTGTTGTGAAGGCAAAGAGTTGTCAAGTGAAGTTAGATGTCAGGGTATAATTTGAGACAATATACAGTACATTTACATTTGCATCAGAAGTCTTCCTAGGATTAAGTTATTGAATTATGTATGGAAGATTGCCTTGATCTCAGATAGCCTTGACCACACATTTCAACAGAACAGTCTCACAGGCTTGATAGGCTAAGCCACGTCTTTGTCTGTTAATGACTGGGTAAAGTCCAGAAAATCATTTTTAATCTGGACTGGCAACAATAAAAGTCTCAATGCTAAGTTTTTGTCTGCACATCACGTCTACCTCATTTCACAGCCCTCAGCTTAAAAAAACTCACTAAACACAATTATTAGGATTGATGTAAATGGAATAATTAGTCACTTTGAAGACCACACTGGAGGGCATACTTGTAACCCATTGTATTCTTCACAGAAATATTGTGTGATGGTTTCCAACCCCTATTATCTGTGTTTTTCCCTAGTTTTTTTATGACCAGTTGCAATAATTAATGTCATACTCACTTTCAACATTTGTGCATAGCAACTAGGGTATGGGAAATAATTGTGGTTATGGAAAATAAATAATGGTTAAGGTATGGTTAGAGTCTTGCTACTAAAACATTTGGTTCAGGTTGGGGAAAGATTGGTTGTTACAGTAAATAAAAAGCAAATGTTAATTGTAGGGCATGACAGGTCCGGTCTGGGACATAAATCGTGAGGTGCAGAATCATTCCATATTGCTGTAATTCATAGGATACCGGGTTTTCCACTGATCTTGACTTTAGCTTTTTTTTAAGTCAAAGGTCAATAAAGAGATACTGCTTTACAATTGTAACATAATACTCACCAGCAATATCCAGGTCCACTTTATAATGGATGAGGTGTGTGTGCAGGTTACCCAGCACATAGTTGTACACCTTGGTACCATAGTGAAGTCCGTTAGGTGTAAAGAAAGTGGCATGGATGTATCCGGTAGCGCTGACCTTTACCTCCATCACCCCATTCTGGTAGAAGAGGAAGTCCCAGATGTAATCATAGTTGTAAACCGTTGAGGTTGTCCGCAACACCAGCACCGTGTTATCCAGCCCTCCATAGAAGTTGTATCCGCCCTTGAAGTCAGAGTTAAAATGCCTTCTCAAAGGCACAGCAGTGGTCATCTCAAAAATACAGAGTGCATTTTTGTGACGCACAGGTTTATCGGTGTCATAGTAGTGGTAAAGGTCCACAAAGGTGGCAATTTCTGGACAGTCGATTCCAGGCGCCAGCTCGTAGGATAAGGTGCCCATTGCCCAACCAGCATCTATGTACTTTGTTTGCATTGCAGCGGGAGTATCACCAGAATAAAAGGCAATTGCTTCTTGGAGGCTGATCTCATAGGCAATCCTTTCTCCATTAAAACGAAGGTCAAAGACTTGAAGCCCAGCGGATGAGCGGACTCGGTAGGCAAAAGACCATCCGGCATATTCAACAAAGTTGTGGTCAACTTCATAGCGATGCCCCTGAGGCTCCACAAGCTTCGGACCATGGACATTAGTGCGAGTGTTGCTGTGGCCCCGGGGGATGTAGGTGGAGTAGAGGTCCTTGTCGTCATGATCGGGCAGTTTGATCTTCTCCACACCTCCTGATTCATATTTTTCTATCAGTTCCTCAACACTGTCAAAGTACATGCTGTTGTACCAGACCTTCTCAACAGTCCACTTTTCTGGATCCAGATCCTGGTGGTTGATCAGAACCTCAAACCCAACTGGGTGGATGAAATACCCCTCCACAAACTTCTGCAACATGATCCAGCTTCTCCTCTCACCTGAATCCAGCCCACGGGGAGCTATGTCTGAGAACGTCAGGCAGCGGTCAGAGCAGTTAGTGTAGGAAAACCCTCCTGTGGTCTCAAACAGGAGCTTGTGAGCTTGAATCGCAATCTTCTTGAGCAAATCTTCAATATGGTCATACTCTACTGCAGAAATAGGCCTTGAATCAAAGCGGACAGGCCTATCCCCCTTGAAAGTCTTGACTTCGTGGGTCTTTGGGGTCGGCAGAGGACTGACAATGTACTCAGTGATGTTGGGGTTGGTTTGGTTCCCGAACTGGATAATCACACGCGCTTGACGTGGTGGTTTGGCCTGTCCACGGTCCAGAGCTCTCAGGGCTTCATGCTTTCTTGGCACATGGAGTTCGATCAGGAGGATGCTGTTTTTCATCAGAGTCTTGCTACGAGCATCAGTGAGCTCCAGCTCTTGAATACCATGCAGGTAGGCCCGAACAGCTTTCATCTCACGTACTGTGAGGTCGGCAAACATGGGAGCGCCATGATGAGCCCAATCTCTTGATGTAGATGCACTACAACCAGCCAAGCAGACCAGCTGCAGTAGATAGAAAAGCCTCATGGCTGTAATATAATGACAAAACAATATCAAACTCAGCATTAGATTTATGTTAAGAGAATTCACGCATATTTTTAACAGTTTGACTTAGGGAGCTTCGGAAAGAAGAAATCTTTCTATTCAAACTATTTTACATCCTAAAGCAGGGTTCTACTATAGAATAGAATAGAATACACTTTATTGTCCCTGAGGGGAAATTTGTCTTGGACATAGTGCTACAATCTGTTGCTTTACAACATAAACAACATGTAACATAAAAAGATTCTCAAATTAACTAAAATAAAATACAAATACAATAAGATAAAATCAACATGAAAGTGAGATCAGCAGGGCGTCATAAGACACAAAAGAAGGACACACATGACAGCACAGACAACACAACATCCTAAGAATTAACTGTAATAATTAAAGTGCGAAGTGCAAAAAGTGCTGGTATATTTACTGCACCCCTTCTCTGCTGGGCTAGGATTTACTACTGTTTTGACATCTTGGCACACGGAATCTTCTCCCTGATGGCATAAGTTCATATTCAGGGAAGAGAGGGTGTAGAGAGTCTGCAGTGATTCTTTCAGCTTGTTTTCTGATTGCTTGCTCGTACAGGTTCTGTATGGGCTTGTACTCTTTCCTTCCTACTATCCTCATAGCTGTCTTGTGTGTGCTGGCCAGCCTGCTTTTTAGCTGCTTTTTAGCTTTAACCATGCTGTGATTCCATATCTGATAATGCTCTCCAGAATCGCCCAGTAGAACATGAGCATGATCTGGCTGCTTACTCCATACAGTCTCAGTCGCCTTAAAAAGTATAATCTCTGCTGCAGTCTATTGCACAGGTGGTCAATGTGTGTTTTCCAGCAGAGAAGATTGTCTATATGGACACCTAAGTATTTTTAAGACATTACCTTGATGATTTTTTGATTTTTTTATGACAACTGGCTCATGGCTCATGTGACATTTAAGATAAGATGGTTGGTGTCAGACCACTTGATAAAGGTGTCTATCTCATCAGGTTACACAGAAGGATTTGTGTCCTTCTGGAGAAAGCTCAAAATTGCTGTATCATCTGCAAATTTTATAATATAGTTATTTGGGTGTACTTTCCTGCAGTCATTGGTATACTATGCTTTTAGACCATGGCCCCCTTAACTGAAAGAGAGACAGAGCAGGGACCCCCTACTACATATTGTATCAAGTTTAGTTGCATATTAAACTGGGCCAGATAGATGAAAATTGATGTACAATATAGCTATTCATGTATTATTTATACATCATGTTTTGATGATAAACATATGGAAGTCACAGTAAATCCCTAAGCTTAACTGGGTCTGTGGATAGCTACCATAGTGGCTTCCTTACCTATAGTAAGCCTATCATCAATGTTGTGTAAATTAAATGTATTTTTGTTTTTATGAATAGGTCGATTCATCTTTGCTAATAATATGTTGGATTTATGTTATTGTATATGTTCAGACATGGAAGAAAAAAAACTTTCCAAAAATGATCAAACAATAATTTGGACCCCTGCTGTAACTCTGAGGACCCTTTAGGGGCCGCAGACCCCTTGTTGAAGCTCTCTGGCCTAAAGAATCAACAGCTGGAGTAATCTCTGTCCTGCAGAATTCCAAGAACCTTAGGCCATTTTCTCACATTTCTTCTCTTCACAGCTGGATAAGCAATTCTTGTTTTTTCACTTCTCACTCTATTTGCTTTTATTATATCAGTCTCTCCTCTACTTCTCAGGAACACACAATGTATGTATGAGCCTCTGTTATAAGACACTCACAGTCAACATGGTCTATCTCTATGCTCTTTGCTTGTTTTCCTGCACTGTTTTGATACAAATTTATAATCTTCATCTAATTCCAATATTCCCATCAAGTTCTAAATTCAATTTGTCACATTCTGCAGAACTAATTAGAGTTTATAACATGTTTAAACAATAGCATGTAATAATGTTAATAACTTTGGAGTAGTTTCATGCTTCCTTAAAAAAACATGCACTTCTGAATCAGGAACAAAGAAATAGTCCAAGCTACTGTACCTGTAGTCGTCCTCCTGCTTCACGTGCTTTGTATAACAGGGGTGATCAGTCAGGTCCTCTTGCTTCAGCACTTGAAGAAACCTTTCTAATGGAAACAGGAATCAGTGCACTGCAGCTAATATTTAACCACCTACTTTGCATTGACGGAGGCTGATGATTGGGCAACAGCAAGTTGTAAATATGATGAAATAACAGATGCAGAAGGCAGGTTTATCTATAGCACCGTTCAACTACAATTCAAAGTGCTTTACGTAAGACATAAAAGTAATTAAGAAAAAAGACATAAGGCGATATAAAACATAGACATATATAATGTAAAAAGAGTAAAATAAAAAAGAAGATGAAATACAATAAGACAGAATAGAAATGGCAGTGCAGTGCAAGATGTGAATAAATGAAAGACATTTTTGAATACAAAGAAGTTTCAAACCAAAGTTTTCATACCTGATTTAAAGTGAGTGAGATTTGCAGCAGATCTCAGGTTTGTTTAAGATATGTGATCCACAAAAAGTTAATACTGCCATGTTTAGTTTTTGGGGAGGTGATCAGTGTTTCTACCAAACTACCCTCATGCCAAGGCCAATAAGGTGGTGGGGAGTTTTGAAGAAGCTTTTTGGATGCTTTTATATAGGCCTTAGCGGTCCCCTTATACTGTATCTGAAGTCTCTTTTATATAGACCTTAGTGGTCCCCAAGTCTCTTTTATATAGACCTTAGTGGTCCCCTAATACTGTATCTGAAGTCTCTTTTATATAGACCTTAGTGGTCCCCTAATACTGTATCTGAAGTCTCTTTTATATAGGCCTTAGCGGTCCCCTAATACTGTATCTGAAGTCTCTTTTATATAGACCTTAGTGGTCCCCAAGTCTCTTTTATATAGACCTTAGTGGTCCCCTAATACTGTATCTGAAGTCTCTTTTATATAGACCTTAGTGGTCCCCTAATACTGTATCTGAAGTCTCTTTTATATAGACCTTAGTGGTCCCCTAATACTGTATCTGAAGTCTCTTTCCCGAAATTCAGTCTTGGTGCAGAATTACAGCCTCCACGAGCCAGTCCCACAATGAGCTTTCCTTAGGACGTGCCATTTCTGTGTCTGTAGCTTTAAATGCTATGAGGAGGAGAGAGGGGGTCAAGGTGGGGGGTGGGGTTGTGGCCTTGACCAACTGCCATGCTTTGCCTGTTTGCAAGCCATGATGTTTCTCTTTGCCCTTCCTCCTTATGACCTCATAAGGAGAAGATTCCAGATCGGCCCATCTGAGCTTTCATTTTCTCAAAGGCAGAGCAGGATACCCAGGGCTCGGTTTACACCTATCACCATTTCTAGCCACTGGTGGACCATAGGCAGACTCATATTAATGTTAAAAAACCTCATAAAGGGACATTTTCATGCCATGGGACCTTTAACAAAACAAAAACTAGATACAAAAACTAAATTAAACTGAGGCAAAATAACAACAAACAACAAAACAGCTACCTCTCAGCAAGCTGTCCAATCCTTCATCTCTATCCCATTCTCCTGAAGCTCTTTTAAAGTGCTCATATTATGCTTTTTGCCTTTTTCCCTTTCCTTTATTGTGTTATATATCTTTTTGTGCATGTTATAGGTTTACAAAGTGAAAAAGCCCAAATTCCTCCCAAAAGGGACTTACATTACCAACAGAAAACACTGGGCGTTTCTCAAATACCAAGAATGCACGGTACATGCAAGTACGGACTTGTGCTCTTGGGGAGAACGTTCTTGCTGGTTGTTCTTGGAAGAATTAACTCGCAAGTTCACAAGCACAGAAAACGCTGTTAACAGTTTGAGACGATGCCTTCTTCCTGTTATTGCTCAACACTCCCAGCACATAGGCTACCTGCAAGGCTCCAAAATACCAGCTAGAAATAAAAACCACAACAATGTAACCACTTTGTATTAAAACAATCTCCGGACAAGAAAACCTCATAATGCTACAACTATTGCAATAATATTGAAAAATAAAACTAATTGAGCTTTAATTTTATTGTTTATGGTTTAGCTCAAACACCCCTTACTTATTCAAAAGACTGGAACGTGATCCCTACTATTATTAGCATATAAGTTTAAGTCAGTTTAAATTAAACAAATAAATAGGCATATGCACTGGTGTGTCCTATGTGTTCCCATCAGTGTTATGTGGAATTATCATTTCTATATTATTGTAGTGCACTGTATATGCCCAGGGAGATGGAAATTAGAAATTCAAATTATAAAGGTTGGTGTTTCCCCTTTAGTCTACATAACATGTCATAGCATGTTACCAATTTATGTACAACTGTTCATTTATCATAAAGACTGAAACTCAACTTCTAATAAATCAGAAAACAAATACACCAAAAATATGAACTAAATACAAAATATAATGTAGGCTATAGCCTATGGCATAAGGTTTAAGTCTCCCGAAAAGATACGGGTATATCTCATAGACTAATAATATACAGTCTATCTATGGTATATCTCTCCTCTGCCTGCTGCGCTGTGTGTGTGTGTGTGTGTGTGTGTGTGTGTGCTTGTTGAGTTTAACTCCGAAAAGACAGTTAACTACATGTGTTGTGATATTTAAACAAACGATCCGAAACGGCGAAATAAAAGCCTCTTATTTACGGGGCCGGTCTAAAAGACCTCCGTCTTACAGCGGGGTCTCTGAGTGTGACTGTCCGAGCGCCGAGCAAGCGGCCCCGGCAGGCGCAAGCTGGTGGCCGCGTCATTTTATGGAGCTCCGAAAACTCCAAAAACTTTGGAGCAAATTGTCAATTCGGCAAAGATTTTCACAAGACTGCCTATATTCGAAATGAAACCGTTAATTTCTCGCCTAAAATGTTCTCAGAAGTGAATTTAGTGATGAATAAGATGGCGAAAATTGTTAAAATTGTCCCGTTTTTGGGCTGTCTATGTAGGCCTACTGGAAATCCAACCATCATTGAATGCCGAAATGAATGTTGGGATACAGGTGCTGCGAAGTTCATACAAGTTACCTATATGTCAATGCAAGTTACCAACCGATGTATCCTTGGTAAATGGGCGTGTCAAGAATACATCCGGGAATTTTAACTGTTCTTGGCGAAATGCGAACTTGTGTATTGGGACAGTACTTTGGCAACACGAGATGACGTTTCACAGGGACACAATCACACAAGTCAATAGAAGAACACATATTGGGAAACGCCCAATGTGCACACACCTAATTGGCACCTACCATATGTATGGGAAGCCTAGGCTAAACATAAAAAAAAAAAAAAAACACTCAGTTCTGGAAAATACCACGACTAAATAAAATTGCTAGCAATACGGTCTAAGGTTTTAACACTGCCCAGATGACCCGGCCATGGTGTGCAAGGCTGGATAGCTTCATTGATACATTTTTTTTTTTAAATTCACTAATGGACAGTCAACATGGGTTCAGCTTCAGCATTTCCTGTGGCGTCCCACACGGGTCAGCGTTGGGTCCAAAAATGTTTATCCTCTACCTTAATAACATTTGTAAAGTATCATATATATTAAAATGTATTGTTTTTGCAGATGACACAACTATTTGTGGTTGCAGGGTGACTTTACAGCACATCTTCAAAGTGGTCACAAAAGAAATGAATACATTTAAACTTGGTTTGATTCAAATAAATGATCTAAATTAAATATAATATAATACATAAATGTAACAGAGTAACTGATAATGAAAAATTGTCTATGAAAATAAGTTTTGGGGTCTCATACTTGACCACCAGCTGTGCTGGAAGCCCCACCTTAAATATCTTTGCAAGGTGGCCAGGAGCATTGGAATATAAAAAAAAACATACATCTTGAACCAGAAAATACTACTCTGTACTACACACTAATTTCACCATATCTGTTTTATTGTGTGGAAGAGTACTCTATATAATTTATTTTGAGTACACAAACTTTGAAATGACTGAAAATGCCCATCCCTACTAGTAGCAGTGATAAATTAGGGTAAGGCTCAATGCTTGCCTGTACTCGCCTGATCTGGAGGAAATTAGCCAACTCGGCTTCCTCCATCTTTTAAATGAATCATGCAACTGTTAAAGATTTTTTTTTTTTAGGTTGGGTAGAATGAATCTCTGTTAATCCAGTTTGTTTGCTTGCTGCTATATCATGGCTGCAGCATGTTGTCTTTGCATGTTTGCGTTTAATGTCTGGAAGCCTGGGACATTCGGTCCCGGAATAAAAAAAAGGGGAAAATACTGCCTGTAGCATTGTTGTCAGGGGAAATTGTATTCAACATGTTTCCTTAATGGCTGATGATATATTGTGGTATTTTTTAATACAGTAAATATATTACATATTGGATCTTTAAGGTATCAAAAGTACTTCTGCTACTTGGGCGGAGTGATTTGCTCGCAGCACCTGAGAAGCCCCGTGGTGAGGAGCAGAGTACTAATCACTCCGCTCACGTAGCAGTGCTTCGCCTTCTGAGAATATAGTTCCCAGGTTAGAAGATGGCTGTGACTACGTTTACATGCAGCCAATAACCCGTTCAAAACCGGAATATTAGCAATAACCCGGTCGCGCACGGCCATGTAAACACCAGCAGAAACCCGAATATGGTCATATTCCGGTTTTTAAAATCCGAATATGCTACCTGGGATACCCCTTTTCTAACCCGAAATTTTGGTCATGTAACCGCGTATCGGCATATCTCCATCAAAAGGAACATTGATTTGTGTTCTGCGCATGTTCTATTCGCAAGGAATCTTGGTCTTTTGAGTAGAGGAACTTCTTGTATGCGCCAGAAAACATAGTTATAATAATAATTATATACTATAATAATATAGTTATATATATGTCAATGCAGAAAACCTGCGCGCAGTATACCGGAAGTAAACAAGAAGTAGAGGTAAACATGGCGAGACACAGCACAGCACAACACTTTTGGAGCGAGGAGGAAACCAATTTCTTTATTAGTGTGGTGAAAACCATGAATATAATGTCTTTTGTTGACGGCAGAAAGTACCGAGATAGTGAGATTTATAAGAAAGTGACCGAAAAGTTATTGCGTCTTAAGGTTGTCCGTATGTAACCCGGTTAAAAAAGCATGAGGTGATGAGTGATGTTTGTAGTATCATTTAAAAAACAGAGCATATAAATAGTGTGATTAAAAAGGTTAAAATTCATTTAAAAAGTTATGATAAAAATGTTAAAAGCAGTTTAAAATGTATTCTATGTTTGTTTTATGTAAAAGATAATGTATTTCTGAAACCTGTCTAAACCAGCATTTAGGGGGTTAATGACGATCGGCTGGAAAGTCAGGTCTCGGTTGTTGTTTTTTAACACAGACGAGAGAGGTACGACAGTGAAGCAAAAGAGTGAGCGTGACAGCCCTACCCTTATCAATATAAATACTGAGGGGAGCGCTACACGTAGGCTACGTCCAGACGCTAACCGTGCGTCGCCGTTTACGTCGGGATATTACCAATTGATTACAAATTCCATGTATACAGGAGTAACTCTCTCTGCTCACGCATGTAAACGGGTTATTCTGAATGTTTCAGAAACCCGAATAGTAACCTTAACCCGACCATAACCCGAAAATTGACAGCTTGTAAACGTAGTCTGTGTCTCATGTGACCTTGTTATTTGTACACGCTGTGACTCTACAAATCACAACATGTAAATAGGAACATGTTGGCGTTATTTTGTCACTTATTTGGAGCAGTAGGCTAGTTGGAACCGGTTACCTCCAGGATCTGTGCTAAGCTAGGCTAGCGGTGGGTGCGTCAGACAGAGTTACGACACTCACGGAGATGAGAAGGGTATGTATGGACTTATCTAACTCTGGGGGATACGGGGAATAAGACAAAGTCTCAATAAGTCGCTGTGTTCCTTTAATTACTGCTTAGTGGTTTAATCTGTAACAATGCATCATATGTTTATGTAAATTTAGCAATAAGATAATTAGCGATAGCAGCGTATGTTTTATGTAAAATTTTGAAACCTAACTGTTATTTTCTTTGTCGTTTTTTGGTCATCCATGACCAAAATAGTCATACATTTTGTCATTGTGTTACTTATGGATGAAATTATAAAGAAAATAGTAACCTTTTTGCTGGGAGCCCCCTATAACCTCCTCAAGGACCCCTGGTGGTCCCCGGACCCTACTTTGGCAACCAGTATGGTAACTCGTTCAATGATGCAGGTTACTGGTGGGGATGTAGCTAGCTAACGTAACGTTAGCTTGACTGGGATGCTGCTAACAGTATCAGCATCAGACTGTCGTATCCAACTAGCTAAATCACAGACTAACGACCAAACAGTTGGTTATTAACATCAGGTTGGTTATTTACAGACAACACTTAGCCTAGCGATAGTGACTCAGTCAAATATGTAGCCTACTGTATGTCCAGATAAACAGTATGTGTGGGTCATTGATCCACTTGGACGGGGGAAGCTATTCGACGAGGTAACAGACTTCATAGACACAACTTATGAAAACAACACTGAAGAACTCGAAGGCTAGTTTGGACGTCGATAACCATGGCAACGGTCACGCTTCGAAGCATTCGGGTCAGCCCGAGATGGCACGCTTCATTGAATAAATGCCCTCATCATCATCATCCTTCCCTTAAATGCCTCTCTTTACAAGATTAGGCTGTGCTAAACATCTCTTTATTAAGTGGCTGAGGCTCCAGCGGCCCCGCCATCACCAGCACCCTACACCGCCCTACAGTAATGTTTGACGGGGCGAGGTCAGTAGATGTGCCCGGCCGTCACAGGTCCGCTGACCAATGCCTGTCCTCCCAGCTGTGACTTTGCCACTTCTATCCAATGGCAGCAGGTTCACATGCTACTGTGCACCCCATGAGTCACCCACCCACCCCCCCGCTCCCCCTACCCCACATTTAAAACCCTGCATCTGGGGCTCCGCAAGGACTTTTTTATGGCAAGGGATTCCTAAAAGGTAAGTGGACCTTTTGTTTATTGTAGCAGGACAATAAGATTATAAAAAACATTTCAAGGAATTTAAGATGTATTGGGTTGATCACTCACAATGAAATATAGCAGCAACACCGGATTGATTGGTAAAAGTCTATAGGCATACTCATTAGGCCGTGTGTGAACCTGCCTGACTGAAGAATTTCTTCAGCTGCTAATTATGGTGACTTTATTTCCTTTAAGACAAAAATGATATTTAATTAGAAATTATGAATGCAAAGACTTGACCGCAAACTTTTTTTACAGGAATTCTGAGCACAAACATTCAGCAGAGGACCATGGGGACTCTATTACTGACTCTCCTTGGACTGCAGATAGTGATGGGAATGGGGTAAGCATGATTCAGACCAGTCAAAGCTGGATTAAGCCCATTCTTTAGACTGTTTACCCCTTAGCTGAAAGACAGACATAGCAGGGACCCCCTACTGCATATATTGTGCATAATAATGTGTAGGGCGGCCTAAAGCCTTTACACGTAGCCTACCTTTTATGGTGCGTACAATACTAATCTCAAAGTAATAATTATTGACGTATTCATATATTTATACATCATGTTGTAATGTTAAACATCCATGTGGAATGCACAGTAACTGTATCTGTGGATGGCTAGTTTAGTGGCTATCTGTAGGCCAGTAAGTCTATCGTTGTGTTGTGTAAGTGAAATTAGTTAGCTTTTTCCACGAATAGGCAGATTTATTTTTTGCTAAAAATACGTTGGATTAAAAAAAAAAACTCAAAAAACAATAATTTGGTGCCCCCTCTGCACTAACATTTTAGGACTTTTTCATTTTTTAAATAGAAAAAAATTACAAAACATAACACTATTTTAGAGGCCCCCCTGCATTGACTCTTAGGACCCCCTAGGGATCACAGACCCCCTGTTCAAGATCCCTGCTATAGAGTATACTGTAGAGATGAGGAAGGTGAGAAGATATAATGTGACAACGGTAATGAGCAAGACTCACCTGTCTGAGTGCATACTGTGTAAATTATAGTAAGTTCATATTAAAATAATGCTTCTCCAAGCACAAGGCCCTAACCCCCCGACCAACCAGTTTCAGTAGAAATACTCGTTACAGAAGATAGTCCAAAACACATCAGGCTCTATACTGAAGGTAACGCTGTCGAGGTTTTAATAGTGCTTAGGATTTTGTTTTTGGCTAATGTAAATGGATGAATGTGTCTTCATAGACTGGAGTGTATTGAAGTAATGAGCAGTTGCAGCAAATGAGACAATATTGTAACGCTTAACTCAATTATTCTGTTAAAACACATTATAGAAAAAACTAATTACATTAATAAGCTTCCACTTCCACATAATATAACAAGTTCTGTGTATCAGTAAGGAAGTTGTTTATCTGTTGCTTGCCATAATAAAATTACATAAGAACGGCTACTGATGATATTTTTCTTCTAATTCCGTGTCTTTTTATAAAGGAACTTAATTACAACCTAATTACAATTGCACAACAATCAGTCAACACATACCTTACTAACTTTGTCTGTTGCTGTCTTGGTATGTGTTTTATAGTAGGGATCTTTTATGCAAGTAGTGAACAGAAGTTTCTTCTTGGCCCTCAGAATTCAGGACCTTGAATTCAACTTTATGCAATTACCAATGTGGACAACAGTTCACTTGAAAATGAAGTATTAGAGAGGACATTAAATCTATGTATTGTGCTTCAGACACTTGTGTGAACACACGGTGGAGGAGAGAGTGGAGCGAGTCCTTTCCCCACGCCTGCAGCTTGAAGTGAGGTGTTCACAGGTGTATCAGTACAGCACCCAGGGCTGGAGGCTGGATGTGGACAGGATGCGCATCAAACACGGCGGTGATGATGGCATCGCACTCTACTACATACAACAGGGTCTGAACGCATCCTGTTTCTTGTACAAGTAGGTGAAAAATTAAGTCATTGTCAGTCTGTTGGTATGTCTCTTCGTCTTTCATGTTTGAAGAGTTTCTGGTAAACAGGGTAACTCGGGGTGTTCTCAGTTCTTGACTTCAAAAGCATAATGGAAGTATGGCTGGTGTTGATTATATTAGAGATGTTACGATTCCATTTTTTTCTTCCTGTTACCGATTCTCATTCTCATACCTGAACCTGTGCATGGCATGTTATATATATTATTATTTTTTTAACTGTTGTACACTACTAACCATGTATAGATGTGATATGATATTAACTTTCTTTTGTTGTCTACTTTGACAGTACAGAAAAAGAACATAAAGAAACTACTTTATCTTTCCTAGGCTAAATTACGTTGTATTGGATCGGTGCATAGACCATACCAGCATTTTAGGCAGTATCGGAGGCATTTCCAATTTCAGACGAAAAGCCAGCATGAAACATTTCCCAGATCACATTTCCTCTAGTATTATGTGTTGTGGTGGGAATGTGGTGACGGATCATGTTTCGGTTGTTAAGGGCACCTTTGGGTAAGGTGGGCGTGGGTAGGATTAAGGGGGAATAGCTGGAACATAAATGATATGTGTATATTACACCCTCCTGGGGAAACCAACTTAACAACCAACCCAGTGCAGAGAATAGTTATATACAGTAATCTAAATCTGGAAAATTCCGCCGAATTCAGCGTCCGCTGATTCTGTGTTGCCCTGGTTATTGCCTTCACAAAAGTGAGACATTTCTTAAAACAATGCCTAATGTTATGTGTTTTCTTTAAAGGTGTACACGTTTGGTCAGCTGGGGTAGATGATGTACTTTTGAACATACAACAGTATCCAATTAACTGGCTTTAAAGGGTAACACGCTGAATCTGTATGGGAAGCTGGTCCATAATACCCGTAACTCACAGCAATGCAGTATTGTGTACCTATTGGCTCTTTACCTGATGTGTCTGTTGTTCTAAGGTTCCCAGAGATGGAGATCCAGATGGTGAACAAGACAGTGAGGGCATGTTGTGAGGGCTGGGGCGGACCACGCTGCTCTGAAGGTGAGAACAAGAACACAAAGTTGGTGATAAATTGGAAATATATAGTACCAGTTTGGACACACTTTACCACCTCACATTCAAGTGAATGGGAAAGTGTGTCCAAACCTTTGACTGGTACTATATGTAAATTTACTGTACTTAACAAAATATGAAATCATTATCTACACATCATTAAAACATGTTTTACTTTTGTATGGTGTGTGCAACTTAGAAAGCAAACTGACTTTAGCTGCACAGGAAATTTATATTATTTTATTAGATTTAAATGTAACAGAGAGGCCATGGGTAAACAGGAATGGGTCAGGAAATGGGTGCTGGTAGGTAAATAGATACAGGTACAGATTGTGGTTAGGTTCAGGTACAGGTACAGGTTCCACGGTTACCTGATTTAGGTTACAGGGACAGGTTCTGGATTCTGGTACAGGTAACTGTACAGGTTCAGATGGCATGGCAGGGAATGTGTGGAAATGGACCAGTTATACTGCAGGGCTGATGAGACAAAGTGGAAACAGGTGAGCAGGTGAAAGAGAGACAAAGTCAGGATGGATGGAAATGCAGGGTGCTGGGGAGGTGAGAATGTGGCTGAAGGGTGGGAATGACTGAGGACGACTATGTGACATCGTCATTTCAAATGAAGTACTATATGTAATACTCAGTAAGCAGTGTATGACTTTACACATGACATTGTGTCTTATCGTGTTTCTTTATTCCCATGTAATCAAGGTGAGGTAAGGTTGTTGTTCATCCCACAGTTTAAGCTTATTTTTATTTAACGACAAAATAAGAAAAGTATTACAAATCACTTTAACTACTTTGAATTACCAATTAATAATACGAAAACAACCTACCAATGACTTTTCCACAGGTTTCTTTCAAGATTCTAAACTTCATTTACCATCTAATCTGGATTTAATAAAACACTATTTCTCATGTATTTTAAAGATCTAAAGACAGTGACTACTCCAGGATAGTCTATATCCTCGATGTTCCACTTCCGGGATTGCTCTGGTGCCGTGGGAAATTCAGCTGGATGCATGTATTTTCCGTCCCCTTCCTCTTTCTTTGTGTTGGCATTCTAAACTCCGGTGGATTTGTGAGGACTATGGTTAACTGCTCCTCAGATCTCTGCAGGGTAAATCCAGACAGCTAGCTAGACTATCTGTCCAATCTGAGTTTTTGACTATTTTTATTTTCTTAAAAAAAAGAAAAATGCCATTAAACCAGAGCACGTTATCCTCCCATCCCTGAATGCTATGTGGAGTAGCCAGACCTTCCTTCAGTGCGCTTTGGAGCACTGCACTCTTTTCTCATATTTTTTTCTCTAACCCATTTCCTCTACATTTCCATCCTTTTAATACCATTTTTCTCTCTGTCCTCCACCCCCCAGGTGTGGGTGTGCGTGGCCAGTGTTACTCTACGTGGAGTTGTGAGAAGTTCCCTGGCGTTCAAAACTCCTCTCTCATGCCCATGGAGCAGTGCTGCAGCAGCCTGTGGGGGCTGAGCTGGAGGAATGCCTCCGACCAGACCTGCTTGTCTTGCACCTACACTCTTGTCCCTGGTCAGAGAGCGTCCATGCACACTTGCACACACATGCACATACATACACATACTCAGTGGTGGAAGACGTATTCAGATCCTTTACTTAAGTAAAAGTACTAATACCACACTGTAGAAATACTCTGTTACGAGTAAAAGTCCTGCATTGAAAATGTTACTGAAGTAAAAGTATGTAAGTATTATCAGGTACATTTACTTAAAGTATTTAGTATTTATTTGAGTAGTGCTCAATGCAGAAGAATGCTCCCATTTTAGAAACTGGAAACGATCAACAAAAGGCTAGTCCTTTCAGCTGTACAGGCCTGTATATTGTTGGGTAGTTTAATTTATAATAAAAAATCAGATTTTATGCAAAAATCCTAATTTGTAAAGTAACTAAAGCTGTCAGATGAATGTAGTGGAGTAAAAAGTACAATATTTCTCTCTGAAATGTAGCGGAGTAGAAGTAGAAAGTGGCATGAAAAGAAAATACAAGTACCTCAAATTTGTACTTAAGTACAGTACTTGAGTAAATGTACTTAGTTACATTCCACCACCTACATACCGGACCTACGTACCTGTTTTTGTTGTCGTTTAAGCATTGATTAATGGCATATGAATTAATTTCTGTTATTCTTAAAATCTCTCTTTTTTTTAGTAGTATTTTCCTTCCTGCAGATGCTCACTGCTTGTATTTCATATGATACCATCACATAACTTACAAAGACTACTTCTCCCTCCTCCACAGACTCCCAGTCCTCCCCTGTGGTGCGGGGTGGTCTGCTGGGTAGCGTCAGGGTGCCTCAGAGCTCAGCCACCTGCATGTCCTGGGGTGGAGCTCACTACCAGACTTTTGATAGGAAACACTTCCACTTCCAGGGCAGCTGCACTTACCTGTTGGCCTCATCTACTGATGGCACCTGGGCAGTCTACATCAGAACAGTCTGTCACGGTACAGGAAACTGCAGTAAGGTATGAAACATAGCAGATTCCACGGCTCAAGATGTTGATGAAGCGGTAGAATTATTATTATTATTATTAGTCACAAATCCTTGTACTTTTTACTAGAATTTTCCCACAAGTAGCCATAATATAGCAGTGAATATGCATAAACAATGATAATGACTTGTGGAGCTTAGCTGGGTGCCAATGATAGACAGTCTGGCTTTGCTTATGATTTGGTAATGTGCAATAATATAGGCAGTTTGTTAGAAAAGTAATAATGGAATTGTCTGCTTATAACTTATAATATGTACTGTATGTGTGTGTGTGTACATAGTAATGTGTCTGTGGCTCTCTGCTTTCAGGCTTTGAGGATGATGCTGGGTCTAGATTTGGTTTCAATTCATCAAAAGAGCTTATTGCTGAACAACCTCACTGTTCAAAATGGAGAACCACTCTTCCAGAACGGTAAACTATTTCAGGAAAGCTCTTTTTTATTTCCATTTCTCTTACAAATTGGTATCTGCACTGAACCTACTAGACCGAGTGTACTTAAATCAACATTTTGGTTCTTAATAAATTGATATTTAAATGTAAGTGTCTTATGGCATCATTTGAAAAGTTTATCTAATACTCTTTTGATGGATGTGCATACTGGTTGTTTGCTTTCTTCAACTCCACTAGAAATACTATTCGCTGAACTTACAAAAATGAAATGCTGTTGATTATATAGCACTACAAAGTAGAAAATTGCAACACAACAACTTTTTTTGGTTAATGTTTTACTTCTTACAGGAGTGAGTGTTCATTGGCTGGGGGACTTTGTGTTTGTGGAGAGCGGCCTGGGAGTAAGAGCGAAGTTTGACCTGACCAACACAGTCTACCTGACAGTGACCGCCGAGCACCTGGCAGCCACCAGGGGGCTCTGTGGAGTCTACAACAACAATGCTGACGGTGCGGAAAGTGGAACAGATAAAATCGATGCAAACACACACAAAACAAAGCAGTAAAGGAGAATAATTCCCCATTTTCGATGCACACAGAATTTAAAAATTACATTTAAATAACACAACAGCAACATCTATTTTTGAAAAACTATTTTTGCATTCTGTCTTAAGATAGTCCATAGACCGCTTTCCGACCGGAGGGGTTTTTGCAGTTCCTAGAACATAACATTCCTAGAACCCTTTTTTTCTTGTGTTCCGACTGGACCAATTTGGGGATTATTAAAGTGATGGTTCGGAGTAATTTCACCCTAGGGTCCTTTGCACCATGACCTCGAGCCAAACAACCCCCCCAGAAGCTTTTTTCAGCTGGGTCGAACATTGGGAGAGTTAGCGTAGAGTAGCGTTATCAGCTGAATAGCTTAGCGCGCTTAGTGACCCCCCTAATGCCCGAAATGATACCAAACTTCTACACTAGTACAACGATGGATTGGAAAGTTTGTAAGTACACCAGAAGTTTATGTAAATAACACTTGCCTGTTGGCTTCTCGTCTCTGCTGCTGTTGCTACCGAGTGCTTAGGGCCGTCTACAAATTACAACACCAAAAAGAGATACAAAATATTTATTAATTTAATGATTAAATAAGGTAATGTCTCCAAACTTACCTCAATTATAACTTGTCTCCTGCTAGTTGTACTACAGCACTTACTTAAAAAAAAAAAGTTAAATTAATAAATATTTTTGTTGTATCTCTTTTCGGTGTTGTAAGACGGCCCTAAGCACTCGTCTACACACACACACACACACACACACACACACACACACACACACACACACACACACACACACACACACAAACACACAAACACACACACACACACACACACACACACATACTGTTTTTTACTGTCTCTGACCCAGGGTTATTTGTTCCACATTGTCTCACGATTTAACTTAGCTAACCCTAATTCTTAGATGTTTTAATGTTCACACACCTTTGCAATGCATTAGTAACCAATTTGTGTCTTGCTGTAGATGATTTCACCACAATGGATGGAACTGTGTCTCAGTACGCCGCCAGCTTCGGCAACTCATGGAAAGTTCCTGACGAGCAGAGTGAGGTACTACACTGAATGCATTAAAGGAGTATTTCACTTTTGTTGCAACATTATGGCTTTTTCTTACCACTATACATTTTATTTACCAGTTTGAGATATATGTGCTCTCTGAATACACACTTACAACCAAACACAGCATTTTGATGCTTCTAACAAAAAGCAAAACAACAACAAACCATCTGGTTGTAGGAGATGAATGTTTCAGCAGCTGTTTTTGAGTCCTGTGATATTTCTACTGTATGTGTCCTCTGTAATTGAGCTTTTCTGTTTCCCATGCTTCCCTCAGGGCTGCAGCGATGCGGCTGAGCTCGGTCACAGCTGTGACGTCTCTGGAGACCTTTCCCTACGCAGCCGGGCAGAGTCAGTGTGTCACCGACTACTGGAAAACCCTTTCACAAACTGCCGTCTCCGGGTCAGACACACTTGATACTTACTTATCAACTGTTTTTTTTCATTCCATGGTAGTCCTTTTAGTTATGCTTTAATTGAATTTCTTTGAAAGCAAAGCTTGTAGTTAGCTGAAAATCAAAATGCTCCTGGAAGTAAACAATTGACCAGGTGTTAACAGTTAACTGTTAGAGCAGAAATGGGTTAGATTGCTGTGAGCCATGGGACTTTCTTACTGACTATTGAACTGTAATGACTACATGTAAAGCACTAAGTAACAGCTGAGTGTCAGTTGCAGAATGTATTACTAGTTTTAGTTCAACCTTCTTTTAGAATTGTCTTGAAATTTGTTTGAAATCTCTCTGGCTTTATCTTTATTTATATTTTGGGTGTGACATGGGTGTTGTAATACCATTGCAGCTGATCTTGGCTTGGGGCTTAAAGCATAGTGCCTTAATCCAGTTAATAAATAAAGTGCTTCTGCATCTAATTTTGCAATGCCAGACACCTTTTCCAAAGCCGTAAAAGGTCTATCTAGAATATCTCAATCCTCTTCTGCGAAGTTGGGCCATTCTACATAGGAAAGAAATGTGTCCAGCTCTGAAGTGTTGTTCAATGCTTCAGAGTTATAGAGCTAAGAATAGTACTGTTTTAATAAATCATTTATTTTCCTCAGAAGTGGATGTTGTGCTGCCCTTGTCTGTTTATCTGGCCTTATCTTACACTGAAATTAAAGTTTAATAAAATTCTGGTTAATAATTTATGTGATTTCTCTATAGCAAACCTCTCACTGTCTTTTACTTGCCACCCATTATTGGTACACTCATTAATTGTATGGTAACATATTGTAGTGCATAATATGCATCTTTGCATAACCTTGTCTGTATGCATGTATTTTGTGAGGAAGAATTAATAATGCATATGACTGTTGCACACAAAAAAAGAATCCATACTCTGTCTGCCTCTCAGTAAGTCCACATAATAATAATCAATACTGTGTGTGTATCTCTGTCGATTAAAGCCTACATGTGCAGGAATACTTAAATTTCTGACCTTGGAAACTCCTAGTTCAGTCAAATTTTCTTTTCTTTTTTTGCATGCAATATTTGATGCAGGTGTACCATAAATAACCCAGAAGTGATAAGTTTGAGTCTTTGTGTCTTTCAGGTGGACCCAGCAGTGTACATAGACACCTGTCTCTATCTGTACTGTAGCCTGCCACCCAAAGAGAGAGATTCTGCAGTGTGTGACACTATGGCCAGCTATGTCCGAGAGTGTGCTCAGCAACACGTCATCATAACATGGAGGACAGCCACACTATGTGGTAATGAAATAAAACCATATTAGTATCCTGTGGACTATGTGCGCAAAGCAATATTAATAATACAGTGTAAGCAATCACAGTTGTCTTTACGAGACTGGCAGCAGGAATGTAAAGTACATTGGCATGGTCCTTTTTACCTCTGTTTAATCCTCTTTTTCTCTGTCTTTCCAGGTCGTGTCTGTCCCAGAGATCAGGTGTTTTCGGACTGTGTGTCCCTCTGTCCCCCTAGCTGTTTGTCTCCGCAGCACCCTGGGCCTGCTGCATCCATAGGCCAGTGCAGGGAGGAGTGTGTGGGGGGCTGTGAGTGTCCGCCGGGCCTCTACCTTCACCAGGGACTCTGTCTGAAAAGAGACAATTGCCCCTGTTTCCATCGCAGACGCTCCTACCAGCCAGGGGACAGAATACAGCAGAGATGCAACACTTGGTAAGGGCTGACCGTTTGTGTGTTTCCTAAGTCCCTTCTCCCCATATATTTCTCTTTCACCCATTCCCATGCTTCTCTTTCTGAATCTGCATCCTTCTGTCTACTTATTTACTCCCAGTGTGTGCAGAGCAGGCCAGTGGCAGTGCACTGGGGAGAAGTGCGCAGCTCAGTGTAGCTTAATGGGGGCGCTACAGGTGACCACCTTTGACAAAAAGAAGTATTCACTACAGGGAGGAGACTGTCCCTTTATTGCTGTGGAGGTAAGATACATAACATGCAACCATGCACACAGTTATATACACTATGAGATACATTTGTGTGTGACAGCCACTTCTCCTTTGTGCTGATGTTCTGTGTGTGTTTAGGACTTTGTTGATAGGAAGCTGGTGGTAAGTGTGCGCTGTGGGAAGTGTGCAGCCGGAGGAGGAGGAGGCCTGGGTTGTCTAAGGGAGGTGTCAGTCACAGCACTCCGCACCACAGTCACAATTACAGACATTGGTGAGTTAGTTATACGCTGCGACCTGACTACTTATGCCTGTCAGCACTTTATAGTTACATGATCATTTTACACTTTGACATTGGGGACAGTTAACTTTAGTAAACTAAACATTAAAGCCCCTGTGTGTAGAATTGTGATAGCATTACTGTTTGTTCGTAGAGAAATTAAATCATTCCGGTTAAGAGTTTCCATGTTGTTCTCAGCCAATTCGTTTTTAGTAACTGGATCAGATCTGTGGGTGGGAGAAGGTGTTTTTTTTTATGAATAATGGCTCAAATAACTTATGTCTAGTGACAAACCCACAGAAACTCAACTATGTAGGTCTCCTTAGTTCTATGGAGCCTTTATACAGTCTTCCTGCTAAATATTTTGATTTTAAATCACATAACTTTACTGTTTTGGTGTATGCTCTCTTTTTAAATTGTTCTTAGGGTAAACTTACAACCTATTTACTAAAGTCAGAAACTTTTTCAAATTCCACACACGCTTTAACTTCTTACGAAAAATACATATAATTTGATCAATAAAAGCTACTGGCAAGGACTTTTAAAACTAGCCTTTTAATTATTTTTGAATGTGATTACTTACAGTTGGTATTGTTGCTTCCAGGTACAGTGACATTGAATGGCCTGAGCAAGCCGTTGCCTGTGGTGACGGGGGACCTGGTTGTGCGTAGGGTCTCCTCTTCATTTCTCCTCATTCAGACTTTTGGAGCCCAGCTGCTCTGGTACCTAGATGGACCTTTGGCCCTCATCACCCTGCAACCTGGCTTCGCAGATAAGGTGCCCCTCACACCTCATATGGTTCTTTCACTTATGCCCTTTGAGTCCAAAAGTGGTTCTTTTTAACTAGAGAACTTGCACTTGTGCCATTGAGTTATTTGTTTCAGCTAAAGAGTGTGAAATGCTGTATTAAAGGTGCGCGGCCTGTGTGGAACCCTCAACTGGAACCAGCATGATGACTTTACCACCCCTGAAGGCGACGTGGAGAACAGTGTGTCATTGTTTACAAGCAAATTCACAACAGAGCACTGTACTCTACCTTATGGAGCTCCACCTGACCCCTGCACCACATACACCCAGAGGAAACAGTACGCAGAGACAGTGTGCTCCATCATACACAGCCCCGTCTTTCAGGTATACTTTGCACGGAGTGTGTTGATCTCTCCAAAGCTTTTGACACTGTAGATCAATGCCTGCTCTTGCAGTGGCTCATAATATTGGCTTTGATATTAATGTGTGTAAATGGTTTAAAAACTACCTATCAGAGAGACAACAATCTGTTAAACTGGGAAGCTACAATTCTGAGTTTTTATCAGTAACAAAAGGTGTTCCACAGGGCTCAATTTTAGGTCCAGTTCTTTTCACCATGTATATCAATAATACAATCTCATCTTTGGTAAACTGTCATGCCCATCTGTATGCGGATGACACAGTACTGTAGTATGTTGCTGATTCTGTTCATCTAGCAATTGAAAACTTACAGCGTTCCTTTAATATTCTGCAAGAGGCTCTTAAAGAACTAAGACTTGTACTAAACGCTGATAAAAGAAAGTTTATGCTTTCTTCCAGATCCAGAGCTATAGATTATTCTAACCTTAATATTTCCACTATGAAAGGACCTCCGATTGAGAGAGTCACAGAATATAAATATCTTGGCATCTGGATTGACAAAAAGCTCTCCTTCAAATTTCACATTGATGTCTTGAACTATGGTGATGTGATTTATAGACATGCATCATCTTCAACTCTTAAATCTCTGGACTTGGACTATCACTCCGCCTTGAGATTCATAACCGGTAATGCCTATGGTACACATCATTGTATTTTATATGAAAGTACTGGGTGGTCTTCTCTCCAAGAAAGATGTGAAACTCACTGGTATCTCTTTATCTATAAGGCTCTTATTGGAAAACTGCCCTCTTACAGAACTTCTCTGTCACTCAAAGGGACATTATCAGACTCGCTCTGCTCGGCTTCTACTTCATGTTCCACGAGCTCGCTCTGAAATTGGAAAAACTGCTTTTACTTTAAGTATACCCAACGCCTTTTGGACAATTTAGAAATCTGGTTTTAAACCTGCAAACTTCTACTTGTAACTGCTTTAAATAATTGCATTTTCTTTTGCATCCCTATTATCCTAATTTATTTATCAAATCATTTTCCAATTAAAGTTTTTTTATTGTCTTTCTATATTTCTTATGATTGTTGTTCTGTTTTTGTCTTTGTAATCTGATTCGATGACATTGAAAATGAGGGTCGCCCCTCACTGATCTCTCGAGGATAAATTAAGGTTGAATGAATTATTGAATGTTAAACTATTTTAGGAGTGAGTTCATCTTAATCTGTCTCCCTCTCCCTTATTCACACATGCACCTCCCCCTTTGATTTTGTAGATGTGTCATGACGTGGTGGAGAGGGAGCCCTATTTCCGTCTCTGTCTGTGGGAGGTTTGTGGCTGTGTTCCACAGAGGACGAGTCACTGCACCATCCTCACTGCCTACGCCCGACACTGCGCACAGGAGGGCATTGTCATCAACTGGCGCAATCACACCTTCTGTCGTAAGTTGGGAGGCCGTTGGTTAAGTGGTTACAGGTTACAATGGTAATACTGTATGGAGTTTGTAGAAATGTCCACACAAAAAATCGCAAACTGTACCAAGCTGTTTTACCTTTTTTCAAAATCTTTCCTCCTCTCCTGTCTTCCCAGCGGTCCAGTGTTCGGGGGGTCAGGTGTACCAGGAATGTGGTCGTGCCTGTGGGGTCTCCTGTTCAGACCACTTGAGCTGCGATGCCGGTGGTGGTGGAACGGGTCTTAGGATGTGTGTTCCAGGTTGCCAGTGCCAACCAGGACTAGTGCAGGACCACCAGGGTCAGTGTGTGCCCATCACTATGTGCCCCTGTGTGCAAGGAGACAAGATGTACCAGGCTGGAGCTGTTATTCAAAACAACTGTAACACCTGGTATGTATGAGGTTTCACAAATGTGTTCAAATCAGGTTCTTCCTAGCTAAAATACTCAATTTCTTACTATACTAGGGGTGGGAATCATAGGGTACCTCACGAAACGATACACGGCTCACGATACTACTATATACGATAATATCACGATACAGCAATTCTGCGATAATCAATATATTGCTAGACAATCCTTAAATGATACATCATGATATTGGTCTTACTGTGAATACAAAATACCTGTGAAAAGGTTGAGTGCAGGTTGTCTCTCTTTATTCACTGCAAGCACAGTCTGTAAATTAGGATTACAGAACTAAAGAGAAACTATGGATCCAGACTTTGGACTTAAACGTTTGTTATTTTCCTCAAACTGATGTCCGCCCTCCCGTTGAAAACCTCTTTCTCTTTGGCCAGTTAACTTCTGTTCATGTTTCCCTCATTCATCTGTTAAACACCACCTCGAGGAGCCATGAAGAAGCGACACTGGGAGCAGGGAATCTATTTAGCATGCCTTATTTTATTTATTTAAATATCAATATTTGCCCCCAGTGTATCAATCCTCATATCGCACAAAGGACAATGATATATTGCCATATAGATTTTTTTGTCCCACCCCTACTTCTCACTCGTCTTAGTCACGTTTTTTTGACTGACACTGCATGTGTTAGGTTTGAAACATTTGTTGAATCCGGTTTTGAATCAAAAAATAAAAGGCAACAGAAAAAACTAAACCAAACCACAATTTCAAGTTTTCTAGTTGCTACTTAGATCCTCTTATTTCACAGAACCTTTGTTGTGGAAGTTTCTGCAGCAGGGGTAGAGTTTTACAAGTTTAGAGAAGTGAAACAAATAAGACAGTCGAAGACTAAACCAAGTTAGGTTTTTGTATTTTATTAAGATATATTTGCAAATATAGGAAGAACAAATTTCACAAAAGACAGCAGCCCAATGTGGAAAAGTTTGATTAATGAGCATACAGAAACACTGAGTTTATATGCACAACAGGAAAAGGGGAGTGATAATCACACATGTTCTGGTCTAAACATGACTTTGCATTTCTTACAGGCAACTTTAACCTAAAAGAGACAATCTGAAATACAGAGACATCATGGAGCCACTTCATCTTTTCCCCTGTGCCCTACTTTCACCCTGAGGTCACATGCCCCGTACATCTCAACTGGCAAGGGAGAAACGAATCTGCAGAGAGAGATAGTTTATTGTGACCTTGTACCTTTTATCAGTTCAAACAAACAGTGCTCACATTATGTTCCAGACTTTGGGGCTCTCACTTAGTTTAGTGAGAATCAGAATCTACATGTGGGATTGAGATAAACTCCCTTTCAGCATTGTGAGAGAAACTAAAACAGAAATAAGACAAAAATATAAAGAATCATGCTCAAAAATAATTTTGCCATTACACCTTCTTGGACTCTTAATGGCAGAATTTCAATTAGGTTAAATATTAACAGCACTGTACGAATGTAGTACTATGCAACTAAAGGAAGCAGACATACTAAACTTGTCGAAAGTAAACATCATGGTAGAGGTTAACTTAGTGCAAGCTCTTACTGAAACCAACTGCAAAGATGATATTTTTACAGCACGTCATAAAAACAGCCCTTTTTCTTTCATGTCTATCTACGTGCTACTTTTATCTTGAGGTAACTGTGATAAAGAATCAGGGTGTAAGCATGTTTCCCCTATTGTCAGTCGAGCACAGCTACAATATAATAATTGCACAGTTTAATGAGCATGGTTCTGGTACTTTTGAATGAGCTTTGATCCCATGGGGAGACTAAATCTACTCGTGCTGTAAAGCCTGAAGTCATTGAAATAGACCATTTTATAGAAGGTCCAGTTAGTCTGCTAAGTACTAACAAATCTGTCACTGTTTGACTTTCAGGACAATGTGGAAGGTTAGGCGTCACTGTCTGTCTGTGTACTATTTTTTATAATAACCCTAACCCAAAGGTAAAGGATAGTTTTTTTGATTATGAATTTTTGAATTTCATTCCATTGCCCTGTTAGGATGTATTTTCTAGGTGTTTTGTGGTGATGGCGCAGTGGATATGACACATGCCTTTTGATTTGGGAGATCTGGGTTCCATTCCCACTGCGATACATCAACCAATGTGTCCCTGAGCAAGATACTAAACCCCTAGTTGCTCCAGAGGTGTGCGACCTCTGATATATAGCAATTGTAAGTCGCTTTGGATAAAAGCGTCCGCTAAATGACATGTAATGTAATGCAATGTAAAATCGAATGCTATAATCACATAAAACGTCTACACTTAGTAGCTTTAAGCGTATCCCCTATTTAAAGAATTGCCTGCCTTGCACTGAGTGTGAATGTGTGTTTGAATGACTTAAACGGCAAACTGTATAGGTATATGAGAGCATGATATCCCTCAGTGAGTCCCTATGGTGCAAGAACTCTGATGAAACCTCTCTGCTCCTGCTCCCTGATACAGGATAGGTTGATGTCATTGCGTCTTTTCACTAATGACATTGAGCGTCACTCCTTTGGTTTGAGTCGTCTCTTAATAACTGAGTCAAAGTAGTAGTGTTAGAAAGTTACTTATTCATTTTTTCTCTTTGCATTTCTCATTTTCATTGTGTTGAAACTGCTGAGATTGGCCCCTGCACTGTCCCTTGACCTGATTCATTGCTATGGGGAAACCTTCAATGACAAGCCTTGGCTGTTCACTCCAGTGAAATGGTTTTCATCACACCTCATAACACATTTTGTTGGTCTTATGTCATTTTAGATGAGATAAGATAAACCTTTATTGATGACCAGTGGGGAAATTCGGTTGTTGCAGCAGTACAACTAATATATAACTAAGCAGCAGCAGCAGCAGCAGAGAGATTCAGTATCATGCTCAACTTTGTTTTATTTATCCACTACTGTTTAAATACAAGCATGATTTTTATTTCATTAAGCTTTAATAGCCTTTCATGCCCACCTGACATAAAATGAATTCCTTTCAGTCAATGACAGCTCTTATTGTGCTCTCTTTCTCCTCTCCCTTCACAGTGTGTGTGAGCAAGGGCAGTTTAACTGCACTGAGGAGCACTGTGAGGATGTGAACCAGTGTCCAGGGTCTCTGGTCTACTCTCCACGCTCCTGCCTTCTCACTTGCTCCAGCCTGGACCCTCCTGGCCAACAGTTGGAGTCCAGTGTTCCACTGCCGAGCTGCAGAGAGCCCCTGTCTGGCTGTGTCTGTCCCCAAGGAACTGTGCTACTAGTGAGTGAAAAATTTAATTTTGGTCTTTAATCTGATATGAGATGAATATGTTTTTGTGAAAGATATCAAATGTGAAATGTTGACTACAAACCTTTTTCACAGAACACTTTTTGACTTGGCATAGTAGGCAAAGCACAGGTGTAGTTAATACATTTAACAAGGCTCTGTTCAACTGCAGTTTTCGAGTAAACCATACAGTGAGCCAGCATATGCACAATACCAGGAGCCAGCAACTGGTAAAGCTAAACCTAAATATCTTCAATGAAAAACTTCCTAGTTATTTGATCAAACCTGCATTTATTCTTTCATTTAGCCATGTGTGGCAGCAGAGAAGCTGAAAACACAGAACTGACATACTATCACTAGACATTAAAGTAGTAAACAAACAGTTGCTCACACATTCAACAGACATTCGCATTACATTGGGGCCCCATTTCAAAAAGCGTGAAAACTCAGAGTTAGTGGACGCAAACTCTGGGTTTTCGGTTTCACAAAGCCAGTTCAGCTTAACTCTGAGTCAGTTACTGTGGCAACATACTCTGATCCTAACCTGCTCGCTAGCAGGTTTTTTTCCCAACTAAAGGTGCTGACTCACCAAGGAGATTATCGGCCGTGGGACAGTCTGGCGAGGTCAGTGACTCAAATCTGTTCGGTATGTCCCGTGCCGTCGTCCGTCTGGGGGGCTGTCGGCGTTCATTTTGGCCGACCTGACATGTTTGAGCGTAATGAGGTGACTAGAGTCTCTCAAAATCTGACAAAAATCTTTTAAACTGACCTTTGCTGATCTGAAATGAAGACAGATTCAGGAACTGCACTGCCTATTTCTTGCTTAAAATGTTTTCAGAAACACGTTTCAGTGAACTATTTTAGTAATTATAGAGAAAACAAACCCATGTGACGCGTTTGTCCAATCAGCTGCCGGTTTTCATTTTTTGGGCAACAATACAGATTAGCGCCGCCTGCTATTATGGAGGCGTATTACGTCTCGTCTCCTCTCGTCTCGTCTCCTCTCGTCTCGTCTCTTTGGTGTGTTCTGTGGCACTTTTTGGACCAACACGGGGAGACTGATCATTTCGACTGGCTTTTCTGTCAAGGGTCGGCCATCTGGTTTGTGTGTAAGCAGCTTAACCCAGAGTTTCTTTCCCCCTTATAACCCAATGTGTTATATGTCTATAGTCTATCTACCTCCTTGTGTTTTTTTTATGAAGTCTTTTTATGAATATAATGGCTATCCTACAAGTACAAATGCAGTACTTAATATTTGTAAGTAAAATCATCCACCTCACCCACCTTTAACTGCTGCTCTAGCAGTTGTATTTGAAATTCTGTCTTTTTCATCTGCAGCAAGATCCTCTTAAAAAAAAAAAAAAAAAATCTTTTCTTCCCCCTGGGATGGGTTGAATGCAGAGAATGAATTTCGCTACATGTATGTGTATGTGACAATCAAGTACCTTTACCTTAAGTACACCTTGTACAGCTGTTTTCACAGGGAACTACTTTATATGACCACAACATTACAAAGAATTTCACAGTGCCAGGCCTTTTTAATTGTATTGTAAGTCATGGGCCAATGCTAAACATCTTAGAGAGCCAAGTTGGGCTGTGGAATTGGATGGCCCCTCTTCCTCGTAGTCCCCAGCATTGCTTTGTGTAAAGAAATAAGGTGCAAGTTTTATCAAGGTACACCATCAGTTAGACTGTTAGATGTAAGGTGTAAACCTCAATAAGCCTCTCTGTATCTTCCATTGTGGCAGCTGACAATGTGTCTTCATCATCCTCCTCTAAGGAAAATGTAAAACATCTAGTTTTCTCTTCTCTAATCCATTATGAACTATCTGTGTCTATTTTATCTACTATCTATTTTGAGTATTAAGAGTACTTACAGTTGCATGGTCTGTTAGCAGGCTCCACCAGATGGATTAAACTAGGCTATCTGTAACTGTAACTGGTAGAAAATGAATGATAAGTGCCCAACATAATTCAAATTAAGTTTTTACAACAATGCAGGCCACATCACAATTTCCCAAATAAATAACTCAATTGAGTCAACATTAAAATAGACTGAAATATGTCTATAGGAACAGAATCTGAAAAAAACGAAACAGGCATCAATTAGGCCAACAAAGATTTGTACCACTATAGAAAACCAGTGTGCGGAGTTGTGTCTATGGTGATGGGTGGATAGCTAGCACTAACTAAAGCACGCTTCCACCAGAGAAGCCCTCAGGCCGGTTACACACTGCCTGCGTGGCGTGAGCGTGGCGTTTCTGTCAGCTGCGTGGATTTTTCTATGTCTTTACACACCAGAAACGTGTCTCACGCTGCTGCTAGCCTTGTGTGGACACATGTATGTTTCCCATTGATAAAATGAAATGCCATGTTAAACATAAATATATACTGATCTGATTACAGCAAAGACAACGTCGGCAGTATTGACGTGCAAAATAGGCTACAGAATATTTCGTTCTGTATTGACAGGTGCAATGTTACAATATGTTTAATTTGTATTGTGTCTAAACGACATATAAACATATTTTCCTATTCTATTTTGCCTGGAAAACCTTCCAACACGCTTGCGTGTCGCGTGAAAAATAGGCGTCGGTTCTATTTCTAGCAGGCACGGGTTTTTGGTGCGGCTGGAGCCGCGCCTGAGACGCGTGTGTCACACAGGCTGTGTGTAAGCTCTAACCTGTTAACATGGGAGCCGAAACATGAACGGACACGCCGCTTACGCAACGCATCCAGTGTGTAACCGACCTCAGTCATAGCTTGCCCACTGTTCTGACAGAGGACCATCTCTTCAGGCCTCCACTTTTTTTTATTGGCTATAATGGAGGTTGAATTTGTCCATTAAGCACACATTTGGAGACTTAGCTAAATGCATAAGTGCATTTAATGTTACTTTCAAAGCAGTTTTAGGATGGCTGAAAAAGTTACTTTGTTAACTTCGAAAATTCTACTACTGTAGCCTACAACACAACAACAATTGAACAATTGCTTGAAATAAAATGAGCTATACCTGTTTTTGTAAGCTATGTTTTTTTACATTGCATCTTCAGTCACTGTCAAGTGCGTTTTGTACCTTTTGGTTTGACCTAAATGAATATAAAGCAACTTAAGACGCTAGACGCTAACGTAAACTAACTACTATCTTATCTTATACTATGATAGTGGCGATAATTTCTCTGCGGGGTTTTGGTTTGTCTATGACAATACAAGTGACACCTTCCATCAGTGACATTTAATCCACTGTTATAAAAATAAAAGAGCAGGTTTACGCTGTAACGTTAAGTGTTTGAAAGGTTATATTTTGAGTAATAGGAGGTAATAACTGACAGGTATATTTGGATGTTTTGTTGTTTTGATGAAGCTTGGCTGGCAATTTCTTCCCGTTAGCTTGTGCTAAAGAAGGTTTAACATGGTCCACAACCATCATTGTACTGAATGCACAGGATTCTTTTGACGTTAAATAGAAGAAATACGTTCCTTCAGTTTAAATTTTTCTGGTCCATTTGGCTTTGTTAATTATGAAGTGTGTCATTACATCATGATCTTAAATGTACTGTTTTTTAGGGGGCGTTTCACGCTGCTGGAGGAGTATTACATCCAAGCTCATTTATCATTTATCGCACCATTGTTGTTGAACACCACTGTTAAGACATTATATAGGGTTGATTTGTGTCTGATTAATTATTGAACACAGATGATAGACCCCTAATGTGATGACCCCTTATAGCTGTGTTTTGACTAATGTACCTCATGTCTTCTCCGGTTTACCTCAGGGGGATCAATGTGTTTTGCCAGATGAGTGCCCATGTCACCATAATGGTCAACTTTATTACAGCAACGACACCATCACCAAAGACTGCAACACATGGTAATGTATGCAGTTATCTCATTGCACCATACCCCTTTAACATTTAATTACAGTATCTTAACTATACCTCATTCATTCCTGCAGTGTTTGTAAGGAGCGCCGCTGGCACTGCAGCAAGTCCGCCTGTGCTGGTGTGTGCGTGGCAACTGGCGACCCGCACTACGTAACATTCGACGGCCGCTGTTACTCTTTCCTGGGCGACTGCCAATACATGCTGGCAAGGGAGAACAGTGGTTTGTTCAGTGTAATTGCAGAGAATGTGCCATGCGGGAGCACTGGCGTCACCTGTACAAAGTCGGTCACCCTCAGCCTGGGAAATACCGTCATACATCTGCTGAGGGGTAGGAGGGATGGTGTTATAGGGGAAGCAGAGGATGATGGAAGGAAGTAATAGGAGGTAAACTGTCTTGTCTTTCTCCTTCAGGTAAAGCTGTGACAGTAAATGGGATGCCAGTTAGTCTGCCAAAGTCTTACAATGGCAGTGGTCTGACTTTGGAAAGAGTCGGCCTGTTTGTCTCCCTTTCCTCCCAACTGGGGGTCACTCTGCTATGGGATGGAGGTAAGATACACACACATTAAATTCCGCAACCTTAAATAATCTCTCACTGAACCCTTTCATGCTCCGTGTCATGTGTCTTTCTAGTCATTTGTTTGTGGATGTTGTTATGCATTATGCCTTCGGTCTGCTCGAATGTCCGTCCCATTTTTGCGAACGCGATATCTCAAAGCCTTGAGGGAATTTTTTTTCAAATTTGGCACAAACATCCACCTGTACTCCAGGATGAAAGATTTTGGTGGTCAAAGGTCTAAGTTCAAGGTCACTGTAACATTACAAAACACGTTAATGGCCATAAAGAATTAATATGCAAATTATGACAACATTTCACACAAATGCCTAAAATGATGAAATGATGACAGTTTATATCCAAAAGGTCAAAGGTCAACTTCACTGCGATATCACAATGTTCTGTAAAAACACTTATCTAGCCATTACTCAACGCCATAACTCAGGAATAGAAGGGGAGATTGACCTTGATCATATTTCACATTTGGTCGGATACTGAATTAGTGACACCTTTTTGATTGGTTAGCAGCGGAGGCATACAACTGTGAGGCAGTATTATTATAATTTTTTTACTTATTCATTAATCCTTATATGGCTTTCTTATTATTGCCAAAATATAAATTTTCTATAAATAAGCCATTTTTATTGTAGAAATGTATTGGAGAGGCAAATAGTTCTCCAAGCATATGTCTGAGGCTGTAAATGCTTTAAGGTTATTTAACTTGACTTATTTAACAAATCGGTGGTAATGTTGTTGTCATTCCACATGTTGTCTCCAGGTATGCGTGTATATGTGCGTCTGGAAGCCCACCTGCGGGGTCGGGTCGGGGGCCTGTGCGGTAACTTTGATGGAGACACAGAGAATGACTTTACTACACGGCAGGGCATTGTGGAGTCTACAGCAGAGCTGTTTGGTAACTCCTGGAAGGTCAGCCCCTCCTGCCCTGACGTGGCAGACCAGGACCTACGAGACCCTTGTGTTGTGAGTTCAATACAGACACATTGTTGCAAACTCAGTTTGATGATGAACTATCTTTTGCTCTCTCTTTCACATACACAGACTTGCCAAAGTAAACTAACTTCCCCCTCCTTGTGTTGTTCAGCTGAACCCCCACAGGGTGACCTGGGCCAGAAAAAGGTGTGCCGTACTGACTCAGGAGCTCTTTTCTCAGTGCCACCCTGAAGTGCCCTTCCAGCAGTATTATGACTGGTGTGTCTTTGATGCTTGCGGGTGAGCGACAGCGCTAATCTACACAGTACTACAGTTTCTCGAAATTATCTTTTGAAAATATGTAATCTACTATGTACAGTATTTGTGCTCTATGCATGATGCTTCAGTGTAAAGAAATGGCTTTCTTTCATGTGTGTGTGTCGGATAAACAGACACACAAAGCAGAGATCTCCTCTGGGTGACTTGTGCGTCGGTATCAGACCCTGCACGCTGTTATTTGCCGGGGGTTACACACCCACTTGGGGCCCAAAGGCTCTCTGCTGACGCCCATTAACGTTCCCACATACAACAAAATAATAAGAAAAGAGCAAATACTGGCAGAGGGCAGGGTCTCTCTAGATACAGACACCTTTAAACACTTCTAGTAGGTCATAAGTGATGATTGAGAGGGATTATTGTTGTACGGGTCTAAACATTGTTTTATAGGAAAATCATTTATCAATTATACCTTTTTTTAAATTCTAAAAAAAACATGTTGAATGAATTTCCTACCTCAGAAAACGTTTTTAAAGCCTCTTTTTCAAATGTTTTGAAACATACTTTGTTAAGTTTCTAAATGGGATGCCTCTTCTTCTGTTTATTGATATATTGGTAACATTTGTGGTCCATTACTGCCACCAACTGGGAATATGCATAACTGCCCTTCAATCAGCAGAGATGTGTATTTCTCCATCCTCTTGCATGATCCTGCATGTGCTTCTTCATAAGCATGCTTGTACACAAACAGTTTTATAGCAGAGTATCAAAACATTGCTACTAGTGGTAAAAAACTGTACAGGGTTATCTTGAATAGAAAGTATGTAATGTTCATATTTTATCATCAAACATCATTCATTTGTGTGTGTTTTAGCTGTGACTCAGGTGGGGACTGTGAGTGCCTCTGTACGGCCATTGCTGCCTATGCTGAAGAGTGTAACCGCAGAGGGGTTTACATCCGCTGGAGGTCCCAAGAGCTCTGTCGTATGTGCAATTCCCACACACGCCCACACTCACTGTTTTCTCTATTGTTCTGTAACCTTTATTTTCTTGCTGTCTTTTTTATTTTATAGTCTCTTGTGTCCTTTATTCACTGCAGCTCTGCAATGTGAGAATGGGATGGTGTACGATCCCTGTGGTCCGGCTTGCTCTCCATCATGTCCCAGTGTTCAGCAGAGTCCACACACCCAGTGTGGTGCTCTGTCCTGTGTGGAGGGCTGCTTCTGCCCTGCTAACACGGTCCGACACGGTAAGCCAGATTTACCAAACTAATCCGGAACCACAGAGGGTGATATACACTTGGGAGTAGCATTTGTATATACTGTATTTACCAGCATATTTGTGTAAGTTACGGATCGTCAGATTCGCTTCTAAAGTTCCCCTTGACAAACACTTAGTGGGTATTCATACCGAAATAAGCGATCCGGAGATTTTCCACAGGGTGGCGCGGCAGGGGGGTGTCAATGAAACGGCCCATTTGTGTGACGTCCCGTTATGTTCTTTAAGACCACAACAAAGAACAAATAGACTTTATATTTCACAGTTACGGTTTTCCGTCAGATCGTTTATAGATATCCACATTTCCGACTGCACTTAAAGGCAGCTTTGTTTCAAAGGAGAGAGAGAGAGAGAGAAAGAAAATAGACAAGTGAGACATAGCGAGTGATTTGTTGTTGCAGGAGACATTCAGCTGTTACACAAACTCTCAGGCAGTTCAGTGCTTGTGTTTCGTTTTTTACCCTCATAGTGTTTTAAAACGTTCTTGTAGCAGCGATAAAGGCAGTGATGTTTCCTGTTTCCTGTACGTAGTCTATATCCACGATGTTCCACTTCCAGGATTGCTCCGTTGCTGTCGGAAATTCCACCGGATGTCACTCTTTTTGGCTGGATGTCCATTACCTTCCGCTTTCTATTTGTTGGAATTTAAAATGTACCGGTGGATTTGTGAGGACTATGGTTAACTGCTCCTCAGATCTCTGCAGGGTAAATCCAGACAGCTAGCTAGACTAACTACTTTTGAACGTACACATGTTCCACCAAAACAAGTTCCTTCCTGAGACTATTTTGCAGAGGCACCGTGGCTTCGTCCGACGCTTAGCGCCGCCCAAGACGATTGTCCATCCATCTTCGTCCGCTTATCCGGTGTCGGGTCGCGGGGGGAGCAGCTCCAGGACCCCAAAACTTCCCTTTCCTGAGCCACATTAACCAGCTCCGACTGGGGATCCCGAGGCATTCCCAGGCCAGGTTGGAGATATAATCCCTCCACCTAGTCCTGGGTCTTCTGAGGCCTCCTCCCAGCTGGACGTGCCTGGAACACCTCCCTAGGGAGGCGCCCAGAGGGCATCCTTACCAGATGCCCGAACCACCTCAAACAAGATGATTGTGATTGTTTAAAGAAATGCCAATAAACCAGAGCATGTTTTTCTCCCATCCCGGAATGCTGTATGGACTAGTCAGACCCTCCTCCGCAGTGCTGTGGAGGAGGGTCTGGCACAGCGAGACTATACTGTATGGGATTCTTACACCGCTCAAACCATAGCTCAAAACACACTGACAAGTCTGATCTCCTGTTACATGATTGGCCACCGCAGCGATGTGGGGTTGCGTTTTTCCAAAAGTTGAGTCAGTCTCAACTTTTCCAACCTAAACACACTACACCCATTCAAAATGAATGGATAGACCTGCATTTTTGCCGGACTGTCTGACGGCCGACGCAGGCAGTCTGAACGCATCTTAGACCATGACAAGGTATCTGCAAAACTAAAAGTAGGATTTCCTTGAAATTGCCAATGTGTATATACATAATTTCCAGAAGATGAATTTTGGTGACTCCTTGATATTTTCTCTGGCACCACCAACAGGCCAGAACATTAAAATATAATGGACAGAATCCACTGAGCACTTCCATGCTTCCTAGCAGATGAACCCTTTAGTTTTGGACACACCATGAACATTGCCTCCAGTCTACCCTCATAGCAAAATGTCAAATTTGCAAACAAGATGGCATAAAAGAAAGTCTCTTGATTTTAATGAGCCCATTATTCTTTTTGTCTTGAGTCACCCTCAGGACTAACTTTCTTGCCTTACAACTGGCAAAGAAGAATTGAAGAATTAGAAGAATTGTCAATGTTTTCTGTTTTACAGGCGACAGCTGTGTAGTTCCCATTAAGTGTCCATGTGAGTGGGAGGGCTCCATGTTTCCACCTGGAACTACCATCACTCAACACTGCCAAACCTGGTCAGTCAAATTAAAGGCTTATGAACTTATTCCACTCCCTTTCCTATAATAATCAAAATTGAAGTCAGAGCGGTTTCTTTGCCTTTGTGTGTCCAGTTCCTGTGAGGATGGTGTGTGGCAGTGTAAAGGTGTGGCTTGCCCTCCTGCACCCCCACCCTGTCTGGAATCCGAGTTTACCTGCTCAGGGGGGCGCTGCATCCCCTCCCAGTGGGTGTGTGACAACGAGAATGACTGTGGTGACGGCTCAGATGAGATCTGCCCATCCACCTGCTCTCCAAACCAATTCCGCTGTACCAGCACACCAAGGTGAATCCAAACTCACTTTAGTTTATCACCATGCACAATTTCTATGTGTGGATATATTAAGGAAGACTAATAACTAAGGAATTAAGATCAGATACGATGAGGAATCAATCATGAAGTCATACTTCCAAGCCTTTATTGGAGAATGGAGGCATTATTTACAAAATAGGCCAAGGATTGCCCACTGGCTGAATGTCCGGAGCAAACTTCCTCATCTAACAGCTAAACAGTACACTAAATATACATTTCTGGAAACATTTGAGATGAAAAACAGGCAATGCAACAGAACAGAATCTTAATCTTAACTGTCAAAATATAGTGACATATAGTAAATATAGTATTTTTTTTAAGTTACTAACTGTGGCTTTAAAGGCTCTGCTCAGGCATGTTGAACAAAGTTTAGAATGTAAGTGTTGGCATGATAGCATATTATCACACTAATATTTTAACCTTAACATTACATGTAAGCTACAACCCAGAATGTTAACTTGGTAATGTGAAATTACATGCTAAACATCAGCATGTTAACTTCGAACAGATTGCCAAATGTTTTTTGCACTTTGCTGCTAGAATGAAATTCCTGTAGTGAATAAAGTGAATTGACCCAAATCTCTACAGTGGACCATGTTTGAACCTGGCTCTGCGTTGTGATGGCCACCCAGACTGTGGTGACCAATCAGATGAAGAGTTCTGCGGACCTGCCACCCCCATCCCCCTGTGCCCACCAGGGGAGTTTCAGTGTGCCAATGGAAAGTGCCTGTCAGCCAGCCGTGTGTGTGACGGACGGCTGGACTGTGGTTTCGCTGATGGGTCTGATGAGCAAGGTAATCTATCACTCTAACCAGCAATATACACTATTCAAAGTCAGCTTTATTGACAAACTATCACACAAAAAAACTCTATCTACATGATTTCATCAAAGAAAGGTGCTCTATTAAAAACTCTAATGAGCAAGGTACTGTTATTCACAGACTTTATCAGGTAAGGTACTTCTTCAGCAAATTTAATTAAGCACAGCATTATTTTAACAATTTAGTAAATTGTGTCTTGTTTTCTGTGTTTTTACATGTGGGCGTACTTGCATGATTGCTTTTCTTTACGGAATGTATGTTACTATGTGATGAACTGTACTTTTGTTGGTCCAGACTGCGGAGTGGTGTGTGATGAGGGGGAATTCCTGTGCGCCGGAGGACGTTGCATTCTCTACCTCCACCGCTGTGATGGACATGATGACTGTGGGGATCTCAGTGATGAGAGGGGGTGTGTTTTTTAGTTGGTATTTGGGAGTGTCAATGGTTAAATGGACTCGCATTTATGAATATGCTTTGAAGAGTTTGTCCTGAAGGTCACTAATATCAGAGACCCTCAACAATATTTTAAGAAAGTTACAGCAAATAAATGACTAATGGTAATCATAATCATAATCTAAATGTTTTGGCTGGTTATAGTTGTGTGTGTGCACCGGGGGAGTTTCAGTGCCCTGGGGACCTGTGTGTCCCTGCAGACAGAGTCTGTAACGGACACAGAGACTGCCCCTTTGGAACAGACGAAGCTGTCTGTCCAAGTAAAGGTACACATATTCTTACAGCATTTAATTGTGTTCGCTATAAGTTAAATATGTATTTGCCCAAAGCCATC
Organism: Perca fluviatilis; assembly: GCF_010015445.1. Lineage (NCBI taxonomy): Eukaryota > Metazoa > Chordata > Actinopteri > Perciformes > Percidae > Perca > Perca fluviatilis. The sequence continues at coordinate 2,392,154 of NC_053133.1, read as the reverse complement.
CTGCATGGTAAATCCGTGATCAAATGTCATCCTTTTTGTTACTGGCAGTGACCTGTGCTCCTGACCAGTTTGCCTGTAGTGACGGTACATGTGTTGCCACCACTAAGTTGTGTGATGGAACAACAGACTGTCCAGGTGGAGAGGATGAGAACAAAACCAACTGCTACACTGTTACCATAACACCCTCACCCTCACCTGTCACCCCAACTATGCCCACTCCAGGTAAGGATAGTCATGATTCAGTTTTTAAACTAAAATGATACAATTTTAGTTTAGGATATTTTTTCAGTATTCAGTGTTTCTCTTATACACCCCTGTTTCTCCAGCTTGTAGGTCCTATGAGTTCAGCTGTGCCACTGGTTGGCAGTGTGTGCCTACGGCCTGGCGTTGTGATGGAGAAACGGACTGTATGGATGGTAGTGATGAGCAGGAGTGTAACGCCCCCTGTGGCCCTGGCCAGGTGCCTTGTCTTAGTGGGGACCAGTGTGTGGACTACCATCAGCTCTGTGACGGGACCCCACACTGCAGGGATGCCTCAGACGAGAGTATTGACTCCTGTGGTAAATTACTTTTAATACAAATGGAAAGGTGCCAAATGACAAAAGAAAATGTCATCAGGCAACAAACAGTCTTTGTCTAAAGAGGTGTGTATGGACACTGACAATAATTCTCGCTGAATACTAGGCTCTACTCGAATACCTCCCTGTCCAGGCAGCTTCCTATGTGATAACCGCACCTGTGTGAACATGTCGCAAGTGTGCAACGGCGTTCCAGACTGTCCACGCGGCGAGGATGAGTTATTGTGTGGTGAGTTCTCATGAGATAAGGAGAAGAGAGAGGTGAGAATAGAAGCGAGGATAGATTGAAGAGATGGAGCATGGACTAAAGATAACCTTACAAAATGTTCATTATTGTGTTCAAAGAGTGGAAGATAGGGAATACAAAAGGAAAGCAAAGAAGAAATGAAGAAAGGGAAGCATAGAGAGAGGAAGAAATAAAGGAAGGAAACTTGAAGTCAGGGAACATCCCAGTCTACCATATTCACAAAATTTGATGGTGACAGATCTTGTAATCTCTGACATGTTTAATAATAATTTTGAAATCTTGCTCTGTCCAGATAAAACCATCTCACCAGTGCCACCTGGCAGTAGGAACACCACTGTCCTCTGCCCGGAATTTACCTGTATGGATGGATCCTGTGTCCCCTTTAACATGGTAAGTGTAAGACTGACATGATTTCCTCCACCAGCAAGCCATATTTAGGTAGTAGTGGGTGATCGAATAGGTAAGAAAAATGATAACATGCTCTTTTGTATGTACAATGTTAGAGGAAGTTCCAGTTGTTGCATTGCATAATTGCATCACCTTCTATTAGCACTTTTGTGTATTTGGACAGGATTTCCTCACAGGCGGTGAAGGCCTAGAAATAATTAGGCAGTTTCATATTGTCCAGAAATTTTCTAAAATTATTTAATGATGTTTAAAAAAATAATTGTTTTACTTAAAATGATTACCTTTTAAAAATTAAGAAAACAAAAAACATTATTATATGGTTTAAAGGAGAACTATTATGCTAATTTTCAGGTTCATATTTGTATTTTGGGTTTCTACTAGAACATGTTTAATATCATCATACTGTCTGTCTGAATATACCTGTATTCACCCTTTGTCTGAAACGATCCGTTTAAAGGTGTTGTAGGTCGGATTGTGAAGATCAGGACTGAGCCAAAAAATTTGAACAATGACAACTTCTCAGTCCCTCCCCCCTTTCCGCTAAAGCCCAAAACGGTCTCTTAAGCCCCTCCCCCCCACAAGGGAGAATGAATGCATGTGCATGAGCAGTGATTGACACGCAGTTAGACACCCCCCCTTGGCCCTGATTGGTGCATCTGAACAGAGAGCTGTGGATTTTTACAAATCCCACTACAGGCTGTAGGTGGAGCCAGAGGAGTCGGATTATTTTTAAATGACCTGCTTCATGTAGTTCTACTGGAACATAGGGTCAGTTTCAGCAAATATGACAGAAAGGTAGTTTTATAAGGCTTACCTACTGCACCTTTTAAGCACCTGTCTCTTTAAGCCCCCCCTCCCAAAAAAGCCCAGTCTACTTTAATTGGTCAACTTTTTTGGGTCTTCCGCAACCACGCTCACAGCATCTGCACCGTCATTGCACCCAGGGAATAACTGTAATGGCAATATAGCAGCACTTTCTCAACTCAACCTGATTTATAATAAAAAAAGACATGGAAATCTCACTTTTTACAATATGGGATCTTTAATTAGCAGTAATCTTGGTTAGTCATCATCTAAACTATATAAAACATTCCATTTATTTCATTAAGTTAAAGAAATGTTGGCATTAAAATTTATATTACATTAAAAATGAATGAAAGCAGCAACAATGGGCTTCCCCCCTCACACACATTCCTGTTCACTAACCCCACTCTATTACTTAGGTGTGTAATGGTGTGGTAGACTGCCCAGACTCCTCACTAGCACCACTTAGAGTCCCCACTGATGAGCAGGACTGTAGAAACTGGAGCTCCTGGGTTCCGTGGAGCCCCTGCAGCACCTCCTGTGGTACAGGCTACATGAGCCGGCAGAGAACCTGCCCTCCAGGAGATCCACTGCACCACTGTCGGGGACAGGACTTCCAGAGGCAGCAGTGCTTCAACATTACATGCCCTGGTAAGGAGATGGACGTGAGCTAAAAGAAGAAAAAAAAAATTCAAAAATAAACGTTCTCAAAGTCTTGATGCATAGTTTTATAATATGTACAGTATTTGTTTCTAAATTGTGATGCTCTTTCTTCCCCTCTCCAGTGGATGGACGGTGGCTGCCATGGTCGAGCTGGTCGAACTGTTCCAGCGGATGTGGTGGAGTGCAGGTCAGACACAGAGGCTGCATCCCTCCTCGCTACGGAGGCCAAGACTGTTCCCAGCTCCCTGGACCATCCAACCTAGCCATGGAAATCAGTAAGAGCTGTCTGTAAACTAATGTTGAACTGAAATAAATAATACTGACTTGGCTAAAAACCACTGGTCAGAATGGATAGGAATGTCTGTCTTGTACAATAATAAGGGACATGACACTAAAGGTAAGAGAGAAAATATAGCCGTTTTAGTAAGAACAGATGTTTTTCGAACAAATCAATCTGCGTATAATTTTTATGAATAAAGAAATTATTATTAAAAGAAACTCTTAATATAAATTGATGTAATCTTAAAATGTTGGCAATGTATTTTTCATATGATAGTGCTGTTTCAAAATGCAAAAATTGAACAAAAAAACAGGCTCATCTCACAAAAAATGCTAAGAAGGAATAAACAATAAAAAAAGAACTATTCTCCTTTTCTTCCTACTCTAGAGCGTTGTCCTGACGATGGATGTGCCAACACCAGCTGTCCCACTGGGCTGGTGAGACACAGCTGTGCTCCCTGCCCGGTGTCCTGTGCCCACATCAGCAGTGGGACGACCTGTGATTCAATAGCACCCTGCTCCTCAGGTCAGTCAGAAGAAATCTGGAATATCTTGTGCTCTAAAATAAAAGTTCATTTTGACATTTCTCTCACAAGACTTTTTCTCACAATGAACTTGTCCCTAACTCCAGGTTGTTGGTGTCCGGCGGGCCAGGTGATGAGCCATATGCAACGATGTGTGTTACCAGAGGAGTGTGTGTGTGAGGTGGCAGGTGTGCGCTACTGGCCGGGCCAGCAGATTAAGGTGGACTGTGAGATTTGTGTTTGTGAGAGAGGAAGGCCTCAAAGATGCCAGCCTAACCCAGACTGTTCAGGTGAGTATTTCAAATACACATAATCTGTTGTTTCAATTCAGGATCAACATCAAATCCACAGTTGACTTTTGCCCACAAACTGGGTATCGTTCTTACCTTAAAGTCTGAGCAATCCTACACAGTGAGTTTTCTAATACTGCAGTGGACTGTGGCTGGTCATCATGGTCTGAGTGGGGAGAGTGTTTGGGGCCCTGTGGTGTTCAGAGTGTCCAGTGGTCATTCCGCAGCCCAAACAACCCCATCAAGCATGGAGACGGGAGAACGTGTAGAGGAATTTACAGGAAGGCCCGCCGGTATGTAGCCCTCTACTCATGGGACTGTTAACTACTTTTAATGTTTCTACTACTCAACTTTTCCACTACTACTACTGTCTTAGTGTCTAACACCATGCACTTATGAGCAAACACACATTCCATTCCATTACTCGTGAGTGTGTGTGTGTGTGTGTGTGTGTGTGTGTGTGTGTGTGTGTGTGTGTGTGTGTGTGTGTGTGTGTGTGTGTGTGTGTGTATAGGTGCCAGACAGACCCCTGTGATGAGTGTGAGTACCAGGGTCAGTCCCATGCTGTGGGAGATAGATGGCGGTCAGACCACTGCCAGTTATGTCACTGTCTGCCCAACCTTACAGTGCAGTGTTCCCCCTACTGTCCATACGCTGTCAGTGGATGTCCACAGGTAAGATTATAAGTGTGGGACTACACTTACTGTATATGCTTGAGTATGTGCCCATGTTTTACAGAAATATGATGCCGTACATTTACATATTTATTTGAGTATGTGAGTATATGGGCTAAAAGGCATCTGTTTTAATCCTATCTCATGTAAACAATCCAAATACCCCCCGCCATTGTCCACAGCTCTGCTTCCTCTGCATCCTTTGCTTTTCCTCTACATAATTGTGTCCCATAGCAACTCTTGAACACATACGATTGAGTCAAATGGTGATTGTTCTTTTGTTTGTGCAGGGCCAAAGTCTGGTGCCTGGAGAGGGAGACAGGTGTTGTTACTGCCAAGGTAAAATCATAACCGTTGTTCTGCTATCTACACTCAATAAATGTCTTCCTGTTTAATGATGAATGAAAGTATTTCCATTCACCAATTATAAACAACTGACTGCACTCCATGGTTACTAATGTTGCCACTGAGTGATCATTAATGTCAGAGATGACGCTGATCCCATTAAATGATAGAAAGAATCCTTTTTTATTTGTCCCCCCCTTGGAGGGAGTGTTTTATTTTCCTTGTTGTCCATACACATGTCCTTTTTTCTAAGGTTGCTTGTATCAAGAAAAGCTCACATCTGCTAATCCAGGGCAGAGAGAGGAACCCTTGCTCCCCTCTTTTTCTGACCACAGACATATCCCACATTTTACTGTTTACTGTACCTGCTAAAGAAAACTCTAAACAAGAAAATGGTAGTTGACAAGAGACCCAACAGTATATCAAACACTATCTGCGGAGTCAAACATTTCAAACTTGATAGAAATAGCTCAGGGTTTTGTGCCAGAATATGTAGTAGTAGTAGTAGTAGTAGTATTTTCACTTTTGTATAAACTTAAAGATGCATGAAGAGCTTTTGAAGATGAAGAAAATGAGATGAAAAGAGAGGATTAGTCAAATAAAATCTATATAAAGATCTTACTCATTTAGTTCCTTAACAAGAACATTACAGCCACTCCAGATATAAGGTCCAGTTCATTCTTGCAAACGTTGCGATAATAAAGTGAGTGTTTTATGACATTAATCTCTTTATTCTACAACTACTCTGTAGAAGGAATTGACAACATTCTTGTGACAATAAGCCCTGTCACTGTGACCACCAAGCCAGCAGAAGACACTACACCTCTGATTCCCACATATCCACTTCCTCCTGGAGGTTTGTGTTTTTCTCATGCCATTTCACAGGTAGAGCATGTAAGCTTTTATTAAGCATCTATGATTATTATTCAGGGGTTTATCTATTTCCACTCATATTTTTTTCTTGGAATCTCACCTCACCTCCTCTGTTCAGATGAGTGTTGGGTTCCTCTGGGCGTTCAGACTCTCCCAGCCTCCAGTTTCAGTGCATCGTCACAGCAGACTGGTCACCCCCCTGAGGCAGGTCGCCTCCATGGGTGGGACCCCCATAGGGACCTCCAGGTACAGTACACTTTGCCGATAGATTTATACAATACAACCAGACTTTATACTGTTCATCCTGGTGAAATTTCTTCGAGCCACATTGCTATATCCCAAAAAATATTTTTTGACTAAATTTAAACTGAGTTTTTAAACTGGAATGAGCAACAAAATGGTTGACAGTTTTGGTGACATAAAGAAACTTGAATAAGTGCTTTTTTTTAACTGACCATGCCTGCTCTTCACACTCGTCAGGTGCTCTTCTGCCTCTGACCACTGAATTGCTATCATGGTCTCCTGGGCCTGAAGGTTCAAGGCTTAAGGGATGGCAATGTCGGTTGGTTGGTCGGTCGGTCAGTCAGTACCTAGACCACTCCAGACTGTAATGTTTACAATACATTTTTTTACCATGGCATTTGGCACAGACATTCAAGGTCTCCTGGGGATGAATCTGAATGTCCTTGGTGATCCGCTGACTTTACCTCTTGTGTCAGCAGCAGCATTACACTTTTGGTTTTGAGTGAAAAGACTTGACACCTTGCCATAACCTTTGGTACAGACATTTATGTCCAACCTCAAGATGAATTGTAATCTTGTTTCTTCTGCATCATCATTTTAAATGTTTTTATTTTTATTTATTGTACACTTTGGTTGCTGTATATACTAAGCTGTATATCCAACTTAACACCTATTAATGCGAAAGTGCTTTAAAACCAAATAACTATGGTTGACAAAGACTGTCGTTCAATGACATGGTGTTATATTGTCAATGCACAGTATTTTCCCCTTTACATCACCAACTCTGTATTTATACAACAGTCCTAATGAAAGTAGCGTTTGCAAGTCTTTAACATGCAACATTAACATTACATGTAATCTGCAAAACATGTATCTGCAGGGCTGGAGTCCGGAGCCTGAGGAATATAAGGACCTACCACAACGGAGCCCTGAGGGACACACTAGCAACACACAAAGTCCATACCTACAGATAGACATGCTGAAACCATACAACATCACTGGTAAGCATCGTGCAGGTCCGTAGTACAAGTACAGATTGAAATGCTGGTTTACTAAATCAATTTTCATTTCAATTTCAATTTTATTTATAGTATCAAATCATAAAGTTATCTCAAGACACTTTACAGATAGAGTAGGTCTAGACCACACTATAATTTACAAAGACCCAACAATTTCCAAAACAAAAATTGGCAAGGAAAAAATTCCTTTTAGGAAGAAACCTCGAGGGGTGAGGAAAAACTTCCTTTAGGCAGAAACCTCAGCCATACCCAGGCTCTTTATGGGCGGCATCTGTCGCTGCCGGTTTGGACACAGACACTGATACAGATATACAGATATGGAGAAATATGATTCATAATAATGAAGCAGTTAGAATGATGAACAGTGGCAGTTATAGTAACAATAAAGATAGTGGAACTATGACTAGATAAGTAGTTGTAGCAGCTCAGGGCATAGCAGGGCGTAGTGGGGCGTTGCGGAGCATAGTAGGGCATGGCACAGCAGGGCTTCGAGCAAGACCACAGCAGCTGCAACCATGATCTAGGTGCCACCCCAATCCAAGGAAAACTGCAAGGCTAGAAAACATAAGGACTCCGGGGAATAAGCTTGAAAGTCATTAAAGAAGATCGTGAAGTCCTCACACACAGAGCTAAAGGAATACATGGCTCAATAGAGCTGTGACTCTCAGCCTGGCTAAAGTGCTGAAAAGAAACCTGGGGTTGTTCTTATTTTCTTCTATTAATGATGAGTAATAGGCTGCTCTGGCATTTCTGAGGGCCTTCCTTTATGTTTTCAGATGGTTTTGCCAGTCTAAACGAGATTCTTTTAGTTTGGTGGAACGCCATTTACTTTCAAGTTTTCGCGGGGTTTGTTTTAATTTGTGGGTATGGGAGTTATACCAATGTGCTAGTTTCCTTTGCTTCATCATCTTCTTTTTGAGAGGAGCAAAACTAACTAAAGTAGTCCGTAGCGAGGCCGCAGCACCGTCTACAAAATTACCAATTTGGGAGGGACTAAAGTTAACATAGAAGTCCTCTGTTATATTAAGCCATGGCATTGAATTAAATGTTGCTGGAATTACTTCCATGAGTTTAGTTATAGCACTACCAGATAGACATCTAATGTAGAAACTTTTATTATGGCATATAGTCAGGTAATAACAATTCAAAAGTTATTAAAGAATGGTCTGATAATAAGGGATTCTGTGGAAATACTATTAAATCTTCAATTTTGATGCCATATGCCAGCAGAAGGTCTAGGTGTGGTTAAAACAGTGAGTGGCCTTATCACACTCTGACTGAAACCAATTGAATCTAGAAGTGAGATAAATGCAATACTAAGGCTGTTGTTGTCAACGTCCACATGGATATTAAAATCACCTACAATAAGTACTTTGTCTGATTTAAGAACTAAACATGATAAAAACTCAGAGAATTCAGATACAATTTCAGAATACGGACCTGGAGCTCGGTAGACAACAACAAATAGAATTGACTGTAGTGTTTTCCAGGTTGGATGTGAAAGATTAAGAACAAGGCTTTCAAAGGAGTTATAATTTAGTTTAGGATTAATTAATAGGCTTGAGTCAAAGATGGCTGCAAATCCCCTTAACCTAATATGATCTACTATTTCAGTGGTAGTTTTAATTTGTATTAGTTTTTGAGTACAACTCCTCTTTTGTTTACCTTATATTTAATTGATTTGAGTCGGGGGACAGACACCATGGTTATGGAACCAGGAGTGGGTAACTGCTCTAAAGAAAGCGCAGAGAAGCGTGTAGCACTGCACCTCTGATTCCTGGTTTCAACTCTGGGTTGTCATGGTTTAGGACCGGTAAAAGACTCAGGTCAGATTCTTGCGGCGCTGTCCAAAGTGGAATGAATGCCATCTCTCCTAATCAGACCAGGTTTTCCCCAGAACGCAATCCAGTTCCTATGTGAGATTATGTAGCCTACTGTATAGCAGTAAAATAAATAAAATTATTTCTATCCCTCTACCGTCCTGTAGGTGTGCTTACCCAGGGTGGTGGTATGTTTGGCACATTCGTGTCCAGCTTTTACCTCCAGTTCAGCCAGGATGGCAGACAGTGGTACACTTATAAAGAGTTGGTTACTGATGCCCGGCCTAGAGCCAAGGTTAGACATCAAACCCACCAAGTCCATGCAACTTTCCATGATATACATCGATGGCCACTTGCCATTGCTTTTTCAGATCATAAAATGGATGTATCACCATTTTCCCTTCAGGTTTTTCATGGTAACGATGATGATGAAGGGGTGGCACAGAGCCGATTGGACAGGATGGTGTTGGCGCAGTTTGTCCGCCTGCTGCCACACGACTTTCAGAATGGCATCTACCTTCGACTTGAGATCATGGGCTGTGGAAATGGTTAGTGGATAGTTTAATGCTACTTTACTTTGGTATGTCATTTTTTTTTTTTTTTTTTTTTTTTTTTTTTTTTTTAATTAAATTTTTTTTTTTTTCATAAAAAAAAAAAAAAAAAAAAAAAAAAAAAAAAAAAAAAAAAAAAAAAAAAAAAAAAAAAAAAAAAAAAAAAGAAAGGGGAAAAAAAAAAAAAAAAAAAAAATATAAAAATTTTTTTTTTTTTTTTTTTTTTTATTTTTTTTTTTTTCCCCCCCCCCAAAAAAAAAAAAGAGGCAGAAAGAGATTTTTGTTTTAAAATGGTCGCTGTGTGCCAGCAGGTCCACTGGGAAGTGTTTGTGATGGAGTTAATGACTGTGGGGATGGATCAGATGAGATGTACTGTGGTGAGCTTACCAACCTAACACACCTTGGTTTCATTAATTGTATAAGAACCATGCAACTGTAAAGTCTTATTATTAACGGTTTTGCCAATTATTTGTGTAGCATTTGATCCTGCTGCTGTTTAAAATGGGCTTTGTAAGTCACACATACCAAAACTGAATATAGAAATCCTTCTCACTTCGTCTGACCATTCTCCATATGCAGGTACGCAGCCATCCCCTACAGCCGTCAGTCCACGCAGCTGCCCTGCTGGTCAGTTCTCCTGCCCCCCACCAGGGGGCTGCATCGATGCAGTAAAACGTTGTGATGGGATCCCCCACTGTCCCAAAGGAGAGGATGAAACTGGCTGCCATCCCTACATCACTACCCAGTCAGACAGGTACTGCAGTAGAGGATATTATCATGATTTGTAGCTGTGGTAATAACAGTTGTAGTAATTGTGATATTTGATAGATCACGTGGTTATTCCACTTCTGCATTGCGCTTCTTGCTTTGTATGTTATCTCTGCTAATCCAGCTCTTCTTTCATTCTTTCTTGGTGTTGTAAAATAATCAAGAATGACTTTCGGAATTTTCTCTGCTTTCATGTTGTGTGCTAATTTACAGACCACACACACCTACCCCTGCTCCTCTTAGGACTCCATCCAAGGCTGCTGTCACTTATCCTGCAGTAACACCAACGGTAATCGAACACTTCAATTAATCATGAGTTCCTTCAAATTCTTCGTTTGTGTCACAGATGTTTATTCCTCAATATGTCCTTATTTTCTTTTTAATCCAAATGTAAGAGTAATGGATTAGAGATGGTTCTACCAGATATGATAAGTATGGGTCAAACTTTTTTTACTTAAAAATAGAAACAAACACAAGAACATGCTTTAGCATGTTGACTATCGATGACTATCGATGCTATTGATGCTGAAAAAACCTGTGATCATTGTGACTGGCCTTTAAAGCAGGGGTGGTAAACTTAATTTCCCTAAGGGCCACACTGGTAAATGAGAATCATAGTAAGGGCCAGATATGTAGAGTTTATTGCTTTTATGTCTTTGAAAAGTCAAATATCTTTTACTGTATTATTGTCCCATATAGTCTTCTCACCTACGTTTTGGTCAACAAAAATGTTGAAGAAAATGCCAAAAAGCATCAAAAACATCATATAAAAAAACAAATACCGGAAAAAGTTTTAAAAAACTTCGTAAAAAGCCTCAAACGTTTGTAAGTGTCTAAACTTTGTAAAAAGTGATAAAACAACTAGGTGGGCCAAATTTTAGTGTGATATATAACTCTAGAATATTTATGGGGGCCAGAGCAAAGTTTGGGAAATTTTATTTTTTTCCAGTCAATTGTACTTTATATTTTTTTTATAAACTTTATCATGTTAAATTTATTTTAAACGCATAAGTATTAAATGTATACTACTGAGTACATTTATTTTGAAAAAGGGTACAAGACAAGATTCAAGACACCTCTTTGAACTAGTAATTGAACTGTTTCACCCAAAGATTACAGGTGTTAATATAGGTACATCAATATCCACCCTCAATTTATTTTCTTATGTATTTACAGGATGGTGGCCCAGGATATCGTGGTGAGTGTTAAATGCAGTTTGGATGGATTTATTTTTTGTGTTTGGAGAACAGCAGCCTTTGTTAATTTCTTATTAAAAACATTCAAATCTCACTGCGTGCCAAATCTTTTATTGTGTTGTGTTTGAAATGTTCAGTTCCCCAAACTCAAGCTCTGTTGAATGGTGTTAAAATTCATCCTATTCTGCAGGCATCTGCTCCTCTCCCCTTGGACTGGAGTATGGGAGAATTCGATATGGTCAGTTGACCTCATCCTCGCACCGTGAGAACAACCCTGCTGATGGTGGACGACTAAACATCGTCCCTAACGTGTGAGTGATTGAGTCTTTGTATGGTTGACACCCCTAAAGCATATACTAGTCTGAACATTTGATGAGTTTTTTTGCATGGACCTAAAACCTTTTGAATCCTAATGTGAATAAAATATAAAGCATCCAGAAAAATAACAGCCCATATCATCTTTCATCTGTGCAGTCAGGTCATGGATCCTGGATGGAGCCCCTTACCTACAGATCCCCAGCCATATTTTCAGGTGGACTTCCTGGAACCCACATGGATATCAGGGGTGGTGACCCAGGGCTCTGAACGCATGTTGGGTTACCTCACTAAATATCGTCTGGCCTTTGCCCTACACAGCAGCCTCTTCACAGACTATACTGAGGATGGCAAGCCTAGTGGCCCTGCTAAGGTATTTCTACTAATGTGGACATTTAGTGTCTTTTATTTACCAACAGATGTTTTCTGTATTTACATTTATCCTCATATGATGAAATGTTTCATAGAAATGGTCATAAATGTGAGACAAAAAGAAAAATCGGACAGGTTATTCTAGTCATAAACTCGCATTCAAAAGTAGTTTTAGTCGTGCAACAGAAAACTCAGATTGGACAGATAGTCTAGCTAGCTGTCTGGATTTACCCTGCAGAGATCTGAGGAGCAGTTAACCATAGTCCTCACAAATCCACCAGAGGTTAGAACGCCAACACAAAGAAAATGGAAGGTGTGGGACATCCGGCCGAAGTGAGGGGACATCCGGCAGATGATGAAATGAACAGCGTCAATATGGACTTTCTAGTCATTACATATGCTCATGTGGAAGTGTCCTCTTGATTGTGGTGTAGGTGTTTGAGGTGCGGATGGTTGGCAGGAACCCTGTGACCCGCTGGCTCGATCGGCTGGTCAGAGCTCGCTACCTGCGCATCATCCCTGTAGAGTTCAGACACACCTTCTACCTACGTGTGGAGATACTCGGCTGCAGAGGAGGTAAGGAATTCACCTCTGAATGCACAACTAAAGGATATCACTGATAATTCTCAGGACTTAGATCCTTCTGTATACTAGCTCATCTAAAAGTTCTTTGTTTTACAGAACTAGTGCTGGGCGGTTCAGCCTATTTCACATCATTGTTAATATGAAACAACCTTTCCTCCTGCTCTTGTAGATGAGCTGGTGACCCCCAGTAGTGTGACCACATCTCCCTCTGGTGGTGGGAAAGTGACTGTGCAGAGCTGTAAGCCAGGCCAGTTTGCATGCCAGCGCAGTGAAGAGTGCGTCTCCGTCTCTGTGCTTTGTGATGGTCGACCAGACTGCAAGGACCACTCTGACGAGATCGACTGTGGTGAGAGCTCGGCGATATTTGGTCATACATATTTTTCATCTTCTTTTGAGTCATCCCACACCACCAATTCTTTATCTCCTATATGATTAAGTGATTGAAGTGACAGTTTATTTGACAATTTATTAATAATATAATACACTTTATTTATATAGCACTTTTGAAAACACAATTACAAGTGCTTTGCAGAAAAAACAGAACACATTTAAAACAAAGAGAATAAAATGAACTTAAAGTTACTATGTTTTAAATGTTTCTGAAACGTTGTAATGTTCCATCTATTATCATAAATGACCTGTAACAGCAAACGAGACTAACAGTGAAAAGAACGCTAGTTTTATATAGTTATCATAATGTCTCTGCCCTGGTCTGATTTTTCCAGTGAAGTCACAGAGTGAGTGAACACATTCTGAAGGGTCACAGATTTCTTTGGAACACCAGAAAAGCCTGTGTTAGTGTATGCCAGGTTAGCGGAGCCAGGTAAAAGGTAGCAGGAGAGTTCTTTATATAGGCCTAATTGTATTCTAATGTTATTCTAGAAGTTATCTGTTGTAGTTATGGCTGATACTGGGGCAGGACCATCACAGGAAAGAAGGGAATGAAACAAAGATCAACTAAAAGCTGAAAGGGAAAGTGAAAGACAACGGGTGAAACACCGAGTCAATCTCAGTCGGCCTTTCAACAGATGGAGAACATTATGGGATTGTAAATGATTCAAAACCAACCTGGAATTGGCCCTCAGATATGTAATATGTCTATCTCATTTATAAAATAACTTTACAATGCACAATGTGGCTATACATCAGAGGCCTAGATTAAAGTGATGTCCCCCCTCCATTTAGCGCAGATATTTTATTCCTTTTAGTCCGTGTTTCTGTTCCCCTACTATTTTCTTTTCCCTTGTCCCCCTGTACTTGTGTAAAGTGTCTTTTAGGTTTCATGAAATGCGCTATAGGCTAAGAGTTATTACTAGGTTGGTTGCTACAACCATTTCTCTTAATGCTTTGGCTCGTGACCCAGTGACAGTGATACCTGGTTTATCTCACGATCCATCCAAAGTAGGCTAAGTTACTGTATGCTACACTGGAAACGTATTCTCTTATTGTAAATGAATGATTTTCTGGTTGAGCAAAATATTCACATATAGCCACATTAAAGCCTCAAACATATTAAGTGCAAAATTTAAAGTGATGAAAACAAAGTTTTGATTTAGTCAAGAAATATACAGTCCCTTCCTTACTCACTTTTGTTTCATTTGTCTTTATCCTTGTGTGTCTTTGTTATGTTTCTTTCATCTCATCTTCTTCTTAAGGTACGGCTACAACCAAAGGCTCTCCAGGGCTGCAGAACCAGACCAGTTCCACAGGGGGACCAGGTTTCCATGGTGACAGTACAACAGGTGCCCCAGGCCTCCATACCACCAGGTCCCAAGGTGGTCTTCCTGGTGTGGCTAGCCCAGGGTTCACAAGTCAAACAGGACTTCATAAGACTACAACTTCAAGTACAGGTATAATCAGCTGATGATAAATCTACTTTTTACTCCTTGTTGTTGGGTTTTTATTAGTCTCCCACCTTCCCTTTTTTGGGTATGTCTGTTTGCAAGTCACTTTTGATCAATTCAGACCATCCCTTTACCCAGGAGTCACCACAGGTCAACCTGGACTGCATCCCCCTACAACCACCTATTCTGGAAGACCTGGGTTGCAATCCACAGAAGGTGAGAGCCACAACAGCCTTGCTAGTTATGCTACAACCAGGCAAGACCCATGGATTAACACTTACAGAATAGACATATATTGTAACCTTTTATTTTTTTTTTCAGCCCTGTTGATCGCTACAACCCCCTATGATGGTGGCCTACCCAGAGTGCTTTGCATGGAGGGTCAGTTTGTGTGCCGGACTTTAGGCTGTGTCGACTCGGCACAAGTGTGTGACGGCAAACCGGACTGTTTGGATGGGTCAGATGAAGAAAGCTGTGGTATGCATCAACAACCTGTCAGACTAGAGGAAGAATGAAAATAGAACAACTTCAAGTCAACAAACACTGTAAATGTAGAAAAGATGATATTGCTGATATTGGTACCTTATTGAAGATTTATAATTTCATGATGGACTTCACACACATGGAAAATATGATGTGAAATAAAAGAAAATGAAATGAATAATAATTAATGTGTAATATATGGGAAAAAAAACATGTATATAAGCATAAAGTTCTGTTCTTGTATTCTCATGCCTTATCAGGCACCACAGCCAGACCAGTGGTGACTCCACAGGGCCCCCAGGTGCCCAGCCTCTGCTCTCACAAGCAATTCTCTTGTGTCAGTGGGGAGTGCGTTCACCTGGAGCGCAGATGTGACCTGCAGAAGGACTGTGCGGATGGATCAGATGAGAGAGACTGTGGTAAGTTATAAGACACCAAAAGTGGTAATAAGACTAGAGATGTAACGATACCAGTATTGGAAAAGCCTCTGATACCGCCTAAAATGCTGGTATCGGAATCATAAAGTAGTGGAGTTTATGCACCGATCCAATACCACGTAATTTAGCCCTGAAGAAAATCTATTTTTAAAATTGTTAATTTATGTTCTTTTTCCATTATGACCGACTGTCAAACTGGATAATACAAGAAAGTTCTATGGAATTTGTTTGTTTTCGTTCATGTTTCACAAAAAGTCTAATTAATTTAAGTTTAGAAATCATACCACATATATACAGGGATAGTAGTATACAGCTGTACATGGTATCGTACCATCTCTAAATAAGACAAAACAGGGAAATTCTGATATTCTTGCATCATCCTTTTTCCTCTCCTCTAGTGGACTGCATCATGTCCCAGTGGACAGCGTGGAGTGCGTGCAGTGTGTCCTGTGGTCTAGGCTCCCTGTTCCGGCAGAGAGACATACTGAGGGAAGCTCTGCCCGGAGGGGCCTGTGGTGGAGCTCAGTTCGACAGTCGAGCCTGTTTCCCTAAAGCATGTCCAGGTGTGTCCTCTGAACCTGAAGTCAAATAGGACGCATCATTCATCAGTACCCTGTCTCTAATTCGTTGGTTTCTCTCCTGTCTCCTCTTGTAGTTAATGGCCACTGGTCAGAGTGGACAGAGTGGTCAGAGTGTGACGCTCAGTGTGGAGGTGGTGTCAGACAGAGGAACAGAACCTGCTCTGCTCCTCCCCCCAAGAACGGTGGGCTGGATTGTAAGGGCATGACCCTGCAGAGCCAGAGCTGCAACAGCCAGCCCTGCACCAAAGACATCAGCACACAGACAGGTGGCTTATACACTGTCAAACAGTAAATCCTGCTGTTGGTGTAATACTATTGCCACATTGATTATTGCATTACTGCATAATTGAGTCTGTAAACTGTCTGAACTATGTTTGTTCCCTGATTGGTTATTCAGGCTGCGTTAACAGCATGGTGCTGGTGACTGAGGCAGACTGCCATGCTGGGAGGGTGGAGCCCTGTCCTCTTACCTGCTCACATCTCAGCTTGACCAGCAACTGCACTGCAGCATGTATACCGGGTAGGACACACAGGAGGGGATGGGGTCTCATTTTGGATCTACGTCTGTAGAGTGGCGTCCAGTGTTCAAAATTAGCACCATCCACTTCACTCACCAGCCAAAAAACAATGGTAACCTATTGAGTGGCTTGTAAAATTTAAACATTAACTAGCCATTTGACTGGTGGACGGAAAAGTTTATTTTGAAACCTGGTGACGTCATTGTTTTCTTTATAATGTTGTGTACGTAGATATGAGAAATTGAGAACATTTTGGGTAAGTTTCTGAGACCCAGTGTCACAGTGAATGAATAGTTTAGAGTATTTAGATTTTGACATTGTTCTGTTTGTACAGTTCAGTATCCATTATTGCACATGACACAAGACAAAATAATCCTCTTTTATACATGTATGCTTCAAATATGCTCAAAAGAAATTGTTATTTGTCATTGTGATAATTGTTGAGATAAACAAAGTCATATTTTAATCATGGATTTGGGTGTTTTGGGTTAGTTGCCAAAATTATACAGGTATCTTGCAATTTAAATTACATTAATTTGAGGAAATATCAGCATTTAATCATTTATTGGAAATTTCAAGTAGGACTAAATTAATTGGTCTGTGGTCTATTGTCTATTAATCGATGCCCGAATGTGATTCAGTGGGTGGGCATTTTTTCATAGGTTTTATTAAATTATATATAGACAATAAAGCTAAAAAATGTCAAAGCCACAAACCTGTACTGAAGCTTCTAGAACGATAGTAGCTCACACAGGCTCATTCCCTGGACGCTGGAATGCTGATTAAGACAAACAATTGGTCTCCTCCAGGGTGTCGCTGTCCTGATGGTCTGTACCTTCAGGGTGGGCGATGTGTGAATGCCAGCCAATGTGTCTGTCTCTGGGATGATCGAACAATACAGCCAGGACAGACCGCCAGCAGGGACCAGTGCACCACTTGGTGAGAAACAGATTTATTTTTTGCTTTTATAGCGAGCCTGGTTTTCATAACTGGTTATTTTTAAAATGTTAACTAACTAAAATGTAACTTTCCAAATAAATCACATCATTACTATGCAAAATAATTTTTTCTTTATTTTGAATGACATAAAACCGTTTTTTCTGAGTAGTCGTCATATTTATCAGTTGATAGAAAGCAATATTTTAAATCACACTCAAGTTCTTCTTAGAAATGTCTTGGACAACTGGACTGCTGCAAATTGGAATGTAAAAAATGCGTATTTCTTGCCAACAGTGTTTGCAAAGATGGACAAGTAACCTGTGATGCCTCCCTTTGTGTTGCAACCTGTAATTGGTCGGCCTGGTCGTCATGGTCACCATGTGATGTAACCTGTGGACCGGGGCTCCAGCAACGCTACAGGTGAGCCTGTTTAAATTAATAGATTTGTAAGGCACTCTTTGGAACACTCCTCATTACACTTTCTAAAACACTCAATATTCACAGCAGAAGTGTGATTATTTGGAATTGTATCAATATTCTGTACTTAATGTGACTTATTTAGTCTGTTTGCTATATTTAGTACACTTTAAATGATGTTGTAGATGCATGCTTGCATTAGATATTTTATTTAAAGTTAGAAATTGGTTTGCATATGTTTATATGATCGTAATGCTGCAACAACCTAGTTTACCTACAGGTATCGTTACTGTAAGTTTATGTCTTAATGCACTTGTTATGGACCCATTACATTTGGAGCAGGACTCTTTATGCCTTGACTTTGACTCTTCAGGTCTCAAGTGAACCCAGCTGGAGCAGTCAGAATCCAGCCCTGTGCAGGAGACTCTTCAGAGGTCCGCCCCTGCTCCAGGTCCTGCCTCCCAGGTATACCAACTCACATTTCTTGAGAAACACACAGTGTACAAGTGTTTGTACACAGTGTAAGCCTTTCTTCAAATACTTTATGCAAGTCACTCTCAGGCCAGTATCGTAGTCTTGTAAATCAATCACACGCTTATTACCTACAGTATGATGTCTTCCTCTTATGCATTTCTACCAGATGGAGTCAGGAGTGAATGGACCAGCTGGTCAGAGTGCAGTAAAACATGTTTCAACCATGTAGATGATGTTGGAATCAGAAGACGATTTCGTAGCTGCAACCACACCGTCCTACCCTTCAACAACACACACACAGATTCTGCCTGCGATGGAGACAGCGAGGAGCAAGAGCCTTGTAACACTGTACACTG
The DNA here is from genome assembly GCF_010015445.1 of Perca fluviatilis. Taxonomy (NCBI): domain Eukaryota; kingdom Metazoa; phylum Chordata; class Actinopteri; order Perciformes; family Percidae; genus Perca; species Perca fluviatilis. Next base: position 2,373,551 of record NC_053133.1, on the reverse strand, counting down.
CCCAGGTATTACAGGTGTAGATGCACACACAGAAACCACAACTGCCATCATTTTTCTGTTCCTTCCACTTTTTACAAATGACGTGTTAGTAAGAAGACTAGCAGCGAAAGCGAAGCGGAGCTATTTTAAATTTTTCACAGATTAAACTGCTCCAATATGATAAGCTCACAAAGACCCACAAAATAACTCACCTTGGTTGCAGAACACAAACGTTGAAAATGGCAAATCAAATCACGGACAAACTCTACATTGGTCTGCTTATCCCCCTTTACCCAGTTCCTGAATTTCTGACGATAAGCTTCAGGAACCAACTCTTATGACTTCAAGACAGGTGCTTTCACAGTCTTATAATCTAAGCCATGCTCACCACATATAGTCGAATAGGCCTCCTGGGCCCGACCAGTGAGGATGCACTGAAGCATCAGTACCCGGTCTGAATCTGGCCAATTTCTAACATGTGCAACATGTTCGAAGAGAGTGAAAAAAGCATTGGGGGTCACGTTCATTAAACCTTGGCACCAAACGCAAGTTTGCAACCACATCCAAATCACCATGTGCAGAACCAATTCCTCCTCTCTATATCCTGCCTCATTTTCTCCAAAGCAAACCGCTCCTTCTGCTGTTCAAAAGTCAAACTGTTGCTTCAGATGACATGGTTACAGGCTCAGCCTCAGCTTTATTTAACACACCACATTCAAATAAAGACATCAAAACTTTCCTTTTAATCTCATCCTTACGACATACAACCCTCTAGCAGCAGCGGATGTGCCCCCAAGACAATCGCTCTAGCCACTTTCCCACCACACTGACAGAAAAAAACAAATGGACACCATCCCTGGAGGAAAGCACCCTACAACCTGACGGAGAATTCTCTGCCCACAGGGCAACAGATAGTAACAATCATTCTCTGAATTAACCACAGACAAATCACCTCACAAACAAAGACTTCCAACAAAACACATGGTGCATCTCCCAACAAAGAAAAACAACCCCTGTGAAGCACAGCTAAAATCAACCTTTAGCTGGACCAACCAGTTAACACTAAACACAAAACACTACTAATATAAATTAATTGGACGAGCCCCCACTTGTCACGACCTGGCTCAGGTGGTCATAAGTTGAATGTTTAAGCAATGCTTTATTAAACCAAATGGAACCAAAGTATACCAACTTAACAATATACAGAATAAGATGTAGAAGTCTGTGGAAGCAGTGGTGTAGGGTGTGCACGAATGAGTGGGTGTTGTCATGTGTAAACTCAGCAAAAGGCAAACCTAGGAGAACCTAACCAAACAGACAGCAGGGAGAGGAGGAGACAGAGAATACTGCAGCTTAAGACCCTGTTTACACGTACATGGTTATTTTTACAAACGGAGACATTTCCCTTCGTTTGTACCCTTCGTTTACACGCAAATGGAGAATTCGCCTCTGAAACTGAGTCTTTCTAAAAACTCCGACCAGAGTGGAGATTTTTGAAATCTTCGTTTGCACGTTTGCATGTAAACTGAGACAAATGGAGGTTTAAGCAGCCGAGAGAGAGAGAAAAAGGAAGTGATTTGTTGATGTTGTTGCTATTTTTGGGATTCTGATTGGCTAACGTGGGCTTGAGCTTCTCGTTTACACTGCCACCTACAGGTTTGGCGTGCTCTTGACTGCATTGACGGCATATATACACGGGTACATGTAAACTAAAACTTTTCTGAAAACTGACAGCTGTGCACAATTTTATTTTGAAAACGGAGAGGTTGAAATGTCCGTTTATGAAAATAGCTGGCACGTGTAAACGTAGCATAAGAGGCCTCAGCACACTAGAGCCAGGTGAGCTGAGTTACTCTAATTAGTAACCTGCAAACAGGAGACACAAGTCAAAACACACCTCCTCAATGTAGACAGCAAAAACACTCAAATGACACCAAAGGGCCATGTTATCCAATCTGTCAGTTCATACCAGCTGTAATCAGGAGCCGATCGGCCACACCGGCCCACACGCAGCAGTGATCGTTTTGCCGTCTCCTCTATTTCTTCAATGTCACTGTGCTTCAGTGTGTTTTTGCTGTTAAAAGCAGATTTTTGTTGTATGCTTCCAGTGAATGGCAGCTGGTCAGCATGGTCATCTTGGTCTCAGTGTTCATCAGAGTGTAACTCTGGCGTCAAAGCAAGAGAGCGATTCTGCAATTCACCCACTCCACAGCATGGGGGCAGCAGCTGCCCCGGGCCGCAAATTCAGACAAGAGACTGCAACTCCCACCCCTGCTCAGGTACTGCATCATCTTTTTTTTAATTATTACTCAGCTATGGGGGGCCATGGGATCATATGTGTGAATAATATTACTCTATAATAGAATTGTGCTTGTGATGTTTTTGTATTGGATGCATTATAATTTTGCTTCCCATTATTTTTATCCACCACATTGAATAAATGCCTGTGTGGGCATGTGCAATATTCCACCGTCACAGGTGTGTGTCCAGAGGGCATGGTGTACATGACATTAGCAGAGTGTGAGGCTCACGGTGGTGCATGTCCGCGGATGTGCCTGGACATAACCTCCACAGAGGTGCAGTGTGCCACCGCCTGTTACGACGGCTGCTACTGCGCCCTGGGCTTTTACCTACTCAATGGCAGCTGTGTTCCCCTGGCAAAGTGTCCGTGTTACCACCAGGGGGAACTGTACCCAGCCGGTGCCACCCTGCCTGTTGATGCCTGCAATAACTGGTACTATTTACCCTCTGTCCAAAATGTATACTTATTGTAAAGTAGTAGGCAAAATGACACCTCTGCCTAAAAGTTTAGATTAATATTTTGGGTGTTGGAATGAACTGCCATTTCTTAAATCAAATGTCACCCTTTCTTGCATCGTGTGTCTCAAACAGTACCTGCACTAATGGAGAAATGAAGTGCAGAACAGCTCCCTGTCCTGGTTAGTGGTTTTTCTATTAATTGTTTTGATTGTACATTGACTTGTCTCCCTCCTCGTCTCTTGCTGTCTTTTAAGTCTTTTCTTCTCTCCTCATTTGTCTCCCATTCTCTCTGTCTTTCTCCACCTTTTATCCTGTGTGTGTCTCTCAGTGGACTGTGGCTGGAGCAGCTGGACCCAGTGGAGCGCTTGCAGTCGAACATGTGATGTTGGTGTGAGAAGGCGGTATCGTTCAGAAACCAATCCTCCTCCAGCTTTTGGGGGTCGCCCCTGCAAAGGAGACAGAGTTGGGATCGATACCTGCAGCATTGAGCCCTGCTATAGTGAGGACAATGGTTGCTTGGTTGCTAATGTTATTATATACTGTACAGAAAAAAAAAAGATGAGTTGCCTGTTTCTTTTTAACTCCTGTGTGCACAGATTAAAATATAAGGAAGTTAACATAGTTGTTATGTGTCTAAAGGTGTAAAGGAGCCATGGAGTGCATGGTCAGAGTGCTCAGTGACGTGTGGCGGAGGTTACAGGAGCCGAACCCGCGGGCCCATCCGAATCCACGGCACCACTCATCAATTCAGCGCCTGTAACCTACAGCCCTGTGGTACAGCAAGACCTACACATCTAACAATATTGTCAAGTTTAATATCAGAATTGTATAAGTTGTATAAGTACTTTTCAAGAAGACAGCAGAATGTAGAATACATCCTCTGTCACACGTGTATTGCATTAAGTTATGTTTTTGCACAAGAAAACAACAATAGGAATGCATCATTTATGTCAACATCAGTATTTAAAGGTTGATTTCATTGCCAGATTAATGGATGATACTGTACATATTGTTTTGGATTCAAGCTTTTGCTAGTCAAAATATGTGTTATTTCTGAGCATCATGGAGCTTTTGTTATATCTGTAGTAGGCAGCATTGGATCTCCAGTTTTTTTAACAAAATCACTTTTTTATGCATTCAGATTTGTTTGCTTTTGATTGCACTGAGAAGGTTTTCATTGATCCCTGCTCGGACTGTTGCTCTGTCAGGAGATGGCATGGTGTGTCCTCCAGGCCAGCGGTGGAAGCAGTGTGTGACGGGAACAGTGTCATGTACAGACCTCACAATGGACCTTAGCAGGAACTGCACACCAGGCTGCCAGTGTCCAAATGGGACAGTCCAACAGGTGGGTGGGGGTGGCTAAACACAAACATATATATATATACAGGAACCACAGTCATATTGTTAATGGTCCTTCATATTTACAGGATGGTGTGTGTGTGCGGGAATCTAACTGTCGCTGTGACTTAGATGGAGAACAGTTCAAACCAGGAGATATTGTGCCCACAAACTGCAACAACTGGTAAGGAAAACTGACATTATTCTTTAATTGCTCTATGAGCCATAATGAGTTTAACTCCACCAGAATCTGATTCCATTCATCAGTATATAAAGAAAAGATAAAATGATGATTTAACTTGTGTGTGTGTGTGTTTATATTTTCAGTACATGTGAAGCAGGGAGGCTGGTAAACTGCTCTCAAGTCCGCTGCAATGGTAGGCATTTAATATAGGCACTGTTTTTTTTCTATGCTTTCTTTTCATTCTTATATAACAACTTATATAGTTATTATAACAACTAGGTAATTTTTTCACAGTTTGCATAACCGTAACAGTAGTTGCATGCCAATAATCAGTCATTAGTCATTAATATCCTGTCCACATTAATGTATCTATGACTTACCTTTTCTAGCTTGATGAATTATAGTCACAGACAATGTGAATAACTCTTATGATTGAAAATAAAGCTGTTGTGATGCAAAACAGCATGTACTGCAAAAGTAATATAAATAACATGCAATTTTTCCTGCTGTTTCCTTTCACCTCATTGTTGCACGCTGTATCCTTCTCGTTCTGTTCCTTCACGTACAAACACACACTCTCTCCAGTTGATGGCCAGTGGTCATTGTGGACTCCCTGGGGTCAGTGTTCGGTGTCGTGCGGAGCAGGTCTCCAGTCTCGGTACCGGTTCTGTTCCAGTCCCCAGCGCTCTGGCAGTGGCCTACCATGTCTGGGCCCTCGCAGAGAAGACCAAATCTGTATCTCTGCTTCATGTGACCGTGAGTTTGTATTGTGTTAATTTGCATTGACTAGCATTCCATTCATATTAATTTAATATTCTATTAAATGCATTGGTACTACATTTTCCACTCATCTTTTACGTAACTTAATTTGTTTTATCATGAGTCGTTTGCCCGGAAAATTTAAATTGAACATCCTATAAACCAAAGGTATTGTTTAAGTTTAAAAAATGTTCTTCTTTAAAACTTTTCTTTAAATATTGAGACTGATAAAATACAAATTATATATTAAAACAAATTAATTACTTGGGTGGATGGATCACATAGTTTTTGTTCTCGCTGCCATGTAAACTTTTGCCCGTCTTGTGTATGTCTGACAGATCCATACTGTACATCTAGTGATATGACTGATGTTACCATGTTTTGTAAACTACTGTCACTTCCTCTGTGATTTATATGGAATTGATTACTATATCTTTATTTACCATAGAGTTTTTTTTTTTTTTCTCACTATTTCATCATGATGTGTTTCCAGGTGACGGGGGCTGGAGTCAGTGGAGTAACTGGACGGAGTGTACCAAGTCATGCGGTGGGGGGGTTCGCAGCCAGAGGAGAGAGTGTGACAGTCCCCGTCCAGAGGGTGGGGGAACTACTGTGAGGGACTGGGAACTGAGGTCTTAGCCTGTAACACTGACCACTGTCCAGGTACGTTTACAGAGTGTGTAGAATGTAGATGAGGCTGTCAATATGTGTTTGGTCTACATCGTTTTGGTCTACGTTTAAGTTTTGTTCACAATACAGCCGATTCTATGTCAGGGTTTTGACAATTTGTCATCATGTGTGTATTTTTAGTGCCGCCATGCTCGCAGGTCCCAGGCACAGTGTTCAGTAGCTGTGGTCCCTCCTGCCCTCGCTCCTGTGATGACCTGGCTGTGAGTATCATACTGATCATACCTCATGTTTCTACCCATTACCACTGGTTTAACTTTAAGTCATGCTTAGTGGATTAAAATATAGAATTCTAAATTGTCTTCTTGTCCTCCAGTACTGTGAGTGGCAATGTGAGCCAGGGTGCTACTGTACAGAGGGAAAGGTCCTGTCTGCTAACGGGACAGTGTGTGTAGAGAAAGAAGACTGTCCCTGCATGGACCTCAACACTGGACAAAGGCTGCAACCAGGGGAGACCACTGTAGCCCCTGATGGATGTAACAACTGGTCAGAATAAAACACAGACAAAGAGAACATACTGTACACCACATTTGTATTTAACAGAGAAACATCCACAAAGAAGGAACAGGATAAGAATGATGCTGGTATTTCCTTTTTGTTTCAGTACCTGTGAGGGTGGGAGGCTCAACTGCACCAGATACCCCTGTCCAGGTGAGTTAGACCAGCTGTATATGTTATAACAAAGTGGAACTTGTGCGTGATCAAAAACGTGACTTTTAACTGGCTTGTGTGCAGTCTTTCTTTCTTTGACTTAAGTTTAAACTCACTAACAACAAAGGCAACAAACAGCAATAACAAAACTTTCTGACTTCATGCTTAAAAGAAAATCAGCATAGGAAAATTTTGTCTGGGGATGTTCATCAATGTAGATTTCTTTCTGTGCGTTTCCAGTGTCAGGTGGCTGGTGTGAGTGGTCAGAGTGGACTCCGTGCTCCAGGACCTGTGGATCGGAGTCTGTGTCCCGCTACAGGAGCTGTGGCTGTCCTGAGCCCAAAGCTGAAGGAGCGGCCTGCTCTGGAGAACAGGAAATACACAATGGGGTCGGAGTTCAAATCCAGAGACAGCCCTGCCCTGTCATCACCTTCTGTCCTGGTACCACTATCATTGGTTCCTAATGACAAAACCTAAGCTTAGCTAATGGATCAAAACAAATTTGAATAGAATTATTTAGCCACAGGAAACTAGTATGTAAAGGTACAGTAGGTCAGCCTTATAAAACTAACTTTCTGTCATCTTTACTGAAACTGACCATGTTCCAGTAGTTGCTCCACCTACAGCCTGGAGTGGGATTTGCAAAAATCCACAGCTCCCTGTTCAGATGCACCAATCAGGGCCGGGGGGGGTGTCTAACTGCGTGCCAATCACTGCTCATGCACACACATTCATTCTCCCTTGTGGGGGGAGGGGCTTAGGAGACCGTTTTGGGCTTTAGCGGAAACGGGAGAGGGACTGAGAAGTTGTCGGGGGACTGTTCAAAGTTTTTGGCTAAGTCCTGGATCTTCGCAATCCTACCTACAGCACCTTTTAATGTGACTGGAGAACAGAAACAGGTTCCAAATCTCTAACAATTGCGCAGCACGATTACTGTACAAAAAGGGAACGCAAAGACGCGAAAAGATGCAAATTTAAAATATTTCAACTTAAGCGACCAAACTTAGCCGAGTTACACAATGTGAAGCAAATTTTCGCAGCCGGTGTCACTCCTTTTAGATATAAGGTTTATTTGCATGGTAACTTGATAAAGTGGCATTTTAATATCTTTCACTCTTATTTTTGTCTTGATTCATTCTTCATATCTCCTCCCTTTTATCCTTTCCTTCTTCTATTCTTTGTATTTATTAATTTAACTATCTGCTATCTCACATAATGTGTTTGTGCCTCTTTCTTCATTGCTCTATTTGGTTCTTCTCCTCCCTCTCCCTCTAGTCCATGGTTCGTGGAGTCCCTGGTCAGCGTGGTCAGAGTGTGATGGCTGCGCCGGGTCGTCCACTCGCACCAGAGAGTGTAACAGCCCTCCCGCTAGGTTCGGGGGGCTGCCCTGTCTTGGAGAAAGCAGGCAGAGCCGTGGTTGCCATGACAACATCACTGTTTGCTCAGGTCAGCATAGTAATGGATTGTATATTAATTGTGTTTTTATGTTGAAAAATGCACTTCAAATGAAGGTTACTGGATGAAAATGAGGAATGAAGAGAGAAATTTGAGCTCTGATGAAGATAGGGAAAGAAATTAAGAGAGTCCTTACAAGAAACAACGCAGCATCCACGTCAAAAGGCCTGTTAACATGAAATGGCTGCCTGAAAGGAAAGATGAATGAACTCTCCCTGTCCTCCCATGGTCCTGTGCATGTCCAACTCCCACAGAATGAGAACAGGGGTTACTGATAAGCAGCAAGGTGACAGACTCCTGCACTGCTGCGAACAGGACTGCACACACAAGAACACTAGCTACTCGTTTTATCAGACTGACAAACAAAATCTTTTCCATCTAGTCTGGCTAGTGTCATGTTTGCTTTTATTTTGTCACAAACTGTGTGAAAGCATACTTAACCATAAAACCCATCACTCCACTCTTGTGTTAATTCTCTTCAAACTCTACCTCCTCCTGCATTCTGCAGACTGTGGTGGAGGCCAAGAAGAATGGCCTTGTGGGAAGCCCTGTCCTCGCTCCTGTTCAGATCTCCATGGTGACACGGAGTGCTTGGACTCCCCTGGGTGCAGACAGAACTGTGGTTGTCCGGGTGACAGGGTTCTGCAGGATGGAGTGTGTGTGGCCAGGAAGGAGTGTCGCTGCAAATACCATAACAGCTCTGCTGATGGTTAGATCCACAATCTGTGATGTAAAAAGGGTTTACATTGTATTGGTAAACTGTGTTAAACTTAGCAGAGATAATCTAATCAATGTGTCTTTGTCTCTGATATAGTGATGACATTCAGCGGGCTAGATTCCAGTAATGCATCATGGGCATGGCCCGGTGCATCTGATTGGCAGTTTGCAAATCCAGGAGACATCATCATCAGTGACTGCAAAAACTGGTACAGCACAGTTGAATATCTCTACAACATTTAGATTCTTGTCCTAAAATCAATGTGTTTATAATATAGAATGTAATTCAATTTAAAGTGGCTATATGTAACTTTCAGTTTGTGTTGATTCTAGAGGCCACTTTGGACAAAAGCGGTGTTTTTACCACGCTTGCTGTCATAAAGCTCTTTTCTTTATGGTGCTGTATTGCCTACTGTATATTACCGAGTTAGTGTTACCGGGAGGTCATATAGTCACGATGAATATTTTGCTCGGACAGAAATTCATTCATTTACAATAAGAGAATAAGTTACAGATGCATCATTGCATTTCAAGTGTAGCATACAGTAATTTAGTAGCCTGACGTGGTCATACTCAGATTCTAGTCAGAACTTCCCGACCTCGAATTTTGTGGGCGGGGCTAAGTTCGGCTGGCATCCAGGCTAGTAACTTAGCCTACGCAAAGAAATCTCCTGCCACCTGGCTGGATACACTAACACAGGCTTTTCCAGTGTTACACCAAAATCTGTGACCCTTCAGAATGTGTTACTGTAGCTCCGTCTACCTGCTGTAAATCATTCTGTGACTTCGCTGGAAAAATCAGACCAGGGCAGAGACATTATGATAACTATATAAAACTAGCAGTCTTTTCACTGTTAGTCTCATTTGCTGTTACAGGTCATTTATGATCATCAGATGGAACATTACACAGTTTCAGAAACGTGTAAAAATTACATATAGTCACTTTAATGTACAAAAACAAAAATGCCAATGTCTTTATATTCTTTTTGTTTTTTGTCATCCTTCTCACTTCGTCATCTCAGTTCATGCAACGCTGGGGTCCTGCGGTGTCAATCTGTCCCTGGTTGTTATGTTGATGGTGGCTGGAGCCAATGGGGGGCCTGGACAGAGTGCTCGCTCTCTTGTGGAGGAGGAGTCAAGCTTAGGAGACGCCAGTGTGATAACCCGTCCCCACAGAGCAGTGGGAGAGGCTGCCTTGGAGTTGCTGAACAGCAGAAAGATTGCAACATACACCTGTGCACAGGTAGCCCTGTCTGGCCAAGCTAACTTAGAGCTTTTAGATGCAGACACAACTTCTCTCAGCTTTACTGAAATCTAAAAGAGGAGTTAATTTCTTACATTACCCTTTGAAACATGCTTTCATTCTCTTGCACGGTAGCTGTGTTAGCCAATGGCAATAACAAACTAACAACATAAAAAAATGCTAACTACCCTTACAATTCTAATACATCTGCTAGTTGCCGATTTCGCTGCAGATCACTCCCCGACTTTGGGGCCCCTTCGAAGTGCTTCCGCACATTACTCTTTTGCCGGTCATTCAACTTAGTGAAAACAGCGGTGGTGGGGGGCCAGGCCAGATCCAGAATTTCTCAATGGAGAAAGAACAGATGTGATTTCAAAACATGTCTCGAGGTGGACTTTTAAAATGATGGAGAACATGTTAGCATTAATAGAGAATCTTGTCATTTCTATATTGAAAATACTAATAAGAGTATGATTAATATGATAAAGAGTATTTATAAATAGATATACAATCTTTGGAAATAAATTGAAGGTTTATTTATGCCAATGTGTCACATTTCTGTGTGATTTTGCTTCCAGACTCTGTGGGCCCGTGGCTTCCCTGGTCTCCGTGGTCTACGTGTTCGGTCAGCTGTGGTGGAGGACAACAGAGCCGCTCGCGCCTCTGCAGCTCTCTACCTTGCAGCGGCCCCAGCCGCCAGAGCAAGACTTGCAACACTCAAGTCTGCCTCGGTGAGTCCTGGTTCCTTGTAGAATATCTGTCTATCAAAGTTAGATTAATCGTAAGATCCACGGTAACCTGGTAGAAAAGCTCTACTGTGTCTCAATGGTGACATCATATTATGTGCAGAAGTGGGCTGCCCTCCTGGCAGGTTGTACAGGGAGTGTGAACGAGGTGAAGGCTGTCCATTCAGCTGCGCTCAGGTCAGCGGCAGGGAGGGCTGCTACTCCGATGGCTGCGAGGAAGGCTGCCACTGCCCCCTGCACACCTACCAACACCACGGTGTCTGCCTGCAGGTGGGTTCCCTGTCATCTGGGCAACTTTAGCATGCTGATATTATGCATCTGAACAACACTAAAGCTTGCAACACAAAAGGACAACAAGTTGATAGTTAATACATTTCCAAACAATGTAAGTGAGCATTACTGAATTTAAGTCCAAAGGTACTCACTGCAAGTTTCCAAACATACTTACAGTGATTAAATGAATGTACCATTGAAATTGTTATTTAACACTGACATTTTTTTTTCTCCATTTAATGTGATTCTGTGTGTTTCAGGAGTGTCCGTGCCTGGTGGACAAAGAGTTTGTGGCCACTCTGCAAAGCGTTTCTGTCTCGCCAGTCTCATCTCTGCTCCTCCATAACATCTCTGAGGGAGTGGAACTTCAGTCTGGAGACACACTGCTCCACGACTGCAGCACCTGGTGAGCAGAAACTCAGAATATTTGCAGCTATGCTACATTTCATACAGTCCCACTCTCCCCACTACACACACTGCCATTTACTGCGGGACAATTAGAGGGTATCTGTTGGTTCCTACATTGTCTAAAAAAGGAGTAAATAAGGTATCTCAGTTGAAGATCAAAACGATGCACCCCGCTTGTATATGAAATTAAAAGCACATACTATCAGGCACCACACCTCACTCTTCCTCCCCTCTGTTCTGTAGCACCTGTGAACATGGCAGGTGGAACTGTTCCTTGGAGCATTGCCCAGTCGATGGTGGTCTGTCACCCTGGGGCCCCTGGAGCCCCTGCTCGCTGTCCTGTGGAGGTCTGGGACTGAAGAGTCGCTACAAGAGCTGTTCACAGCCTGCCCCGGCCCATGGAGGGAGAGACTGCCAGGGGCCGCGTCAGGAAACCACCTACTGCCAGGCCCCTGACTGCCCAGGTACAGAAGCTAGTTTAGGTAGAGTAGGTACTGTATGTAATGGGTGTTAGGGATGATGGAAGATTGACAATTTGTTACAATGACCAGCAATCACAGGTGAGGGAGATGGTACTGTGAGACTGTTTATTTTAAATTAAATCATAAATCTAATTTAATTATAAAGGGCTATTCTGTATCCTTCCTTCGCAGCCATTATGAATAACAGAGACAGTATGTACTGCCAGCTGCTTGTTTGTGCACAATAGTAATGGTGGAACTTGTACTGATTTTGAATTTTTGCTTGTTGTTGGCAGTGATTGTGGGTCCTACAGAAGAACCAGTTTTACCAGGTAAATACAAAGTTTAATACCAGCTGGGTCTTTTCCACTGTTGATTTACAGTATTTTTTTACTATATTACTTTTTGTCTTTTTTGTTTCGCTTTTTTTTTTTTTTGCTTCCTTCGCCCCTACTGGTCTTTGCTATTTTTTTTTGTCTGCATGGTAAATGGTATTGAGATTTGTTAGGTTTTTTTTATCCATCTTTATCCATTTATACCATCTTTTCCCTCATAAGACAAAAACAATCATTTAAGACTTCTCTATTTCATCCTCATTCCTCCTCCATCTTCTTTAGATGAGGATGCTGGCTTCTCTCCATGGTCATTATGGAGTCCCTGCACTAAGACTTGCACTGATGCTCTCAGCCCGGCCATGAAGTCCCGTTATCGGCAGTGTATCAGACCTCCCTGCTCTGGAAGCTCTCACCAAGAGAAGGCCTGTAACCTGCCCCTGTGTTCAGGTACCACCACTCACATTATCTCTCTCTGCTGCTGTCAGAGTCAAGGGGGTAAGCCAGCATCTGGAAAGCGTACCTCCTATGGGGAGGTTGTAGGCTAACAAGCCATCACCTTCCGTTAGCATCCCATTGACTGCCATTCATTTTGGCGTCGTTTTGACAGTGAATAACTTTACATCTGAAGCGTTTAAAGACTCTATTTGTCCATTGTTTATTTCTAAAGAAACACGACAATGTATAAAAGGCTCCATTACCTTGTACCTCACGTTATGGCTCCGTAGCAGACGCTTTTATAACAATAGGCTAACGATTGGGTCATAACCACGCAACTTACTGTCGCACAGTAGAGGAATTACCGTATAGTACAGGAGAAGCTCGCAGGCAGTTTGGACTTACATTAGCTGTTTAAGTTTAATTACTAATGTTAACAAGCATTGTAGTTAGCAATAATTAGCCTGTGCCTATGTTATCTCCTTACATATACCTACACTCTCCGTCTCTGGTTGCTCACGTCACATCTACATCTTCAAGCTTAGGTTTAGGCTGCGCAGCACGCTCAGCCAGCACCGGGAAAGTGTCTTCACTAGTCTCGGTCGAAGCATATGGCATCACTGTGTCCATTCTTTTACGGTCTATGGTCAGTCTATGACCCAATCCCAAAGGCCCCGAACCCACACAGACTTTAACTGACATCACCTAGTGGTGCTTGAGTGCGAGAGGCTACACCTAGTGTTAATATTGTGGACGAAAACTATAATGAAATATGTTAGTTAACAACCTTTTTTTCCATGACTTACACCAGATAAAGTTAATGAGACGGCACCAACGTCATTAAACACTAACTGTAACCATATCAACATGCAATATCAAGGAAAACCGACGAGACTAAAATGTACTTTTAAAAATAAGGACTACCAAAATCTCTCTTTATTTGCGTCACCTTCTCTTCCTCTCTCTCTCTGTCACTCCTCTCAAACACACAAACACTGTCAAAATCACTGGTGCCGTGGCGCTCAGTTCGTCTTTGTCCTTGTCTCCTGTCCTCAGTCCTGACAATTCTGCTACTATAATGCGTAAGGTATGTGAGTCAGGTTCGGGTGGTTGATTACACATATTTTTGCATGTTGGTCGGTGTGGTCGGTAGTGTTTCTGTAGACAAATAATATACCAGGCTGAACAGCCATGTGCCAGTCCTTGTTTACCTTTTTTTTTTTTTTTTTAACGCTTCCGAGCATCCCCTGGTAACCCCATGTTTTAACGTCACAATGCTATGACTTGTGGGTAATTCCTTCAGAGAAAGTCTGCACAGATGCAGACTAAAGTAAAGTGTGCATAAAGGACTTAAAAAGTCTGTAAGATGAGCTCTAAAGCACTTGAGGATTTGCCAGTGGAACAGCCCTTAGCCCTCGCTGACTTACCTGGAACACACCTCAAAGTCAGTGAGTGTGGACATTGGGATTGGCCCCAGGACTGCTGCCAAGTCTTTCCTTGTACCAGTCAAACATACATTTCCAAACCATCTGCTTGCTTACGTTTTCATCCTGTTATATTTTGAGAAAATAACTCAACTACCAATATTTTAGTAACTCATAGTAGAGCACAGTATTTCCCGTTTGTGACTGATGGTGCATGTGTAAACATTAAGCAAGCCACTGCTCATTAACATTTTTATAAAAAAGATGGCAACATTTGTGGTAAGATGAAAACTGCCATGCTAATGGCTTATATTAGACAACAGTGGATGAATTTTTTAGATACTAGGAGCCTGTGTGTGAGAGCAGCTTTCCCTCAGTAAAATCTCTACACAAACAGAGTTTTATAACATCTGTTGGTTTGCTGTTTGGGACTGTTTTTGTTGTGGCTTGGTTTGTACTTTTTCACCATGCTTATCTCAGACGACAGATTTTTTAAAGGTCTTAATTGTTTTACTCATAGATCAGCGCAGACATCAGAAGAGATTAGTACAGGGAAGCTGTATTATTTCACAATCTTGTTTGAGAATAATGTGAAGTTGTATTTGTACATAATCAAATCTAACCACATAGTAGGCAGCTGAAGTGTTTACTGTTTGAAGTTTTTAATTCCAGGGAGGGGGTAAACAGGAGTAACATTCTTATGATTCAGCTGTGTTTCTGGCCTAAACTGAAACATATACTTAAACTTTATAAACTGCAAATTTGTTGTGACTGTGTTTCAAAGGAGCTCTGTGTACCGTTTTCAATTTAATGAATACATATTGTGATATTACTGTAAATACCGTAAACAAATCTGTAATTATATTAAACTGTAACAACAAGGTTGAAATTGTAAAGGAGAAGAGATACCAGCAATTAAACCAAAGCCCCACAATTAACACTAATACTAAGCTAGGCTATTTTACTATATTCAATGATTCTGTCAAGCAGTCTTGTGGCTTTTGTAATATGTTCCCAGATGGAGACGATGTATGTGTGGGGGCAGACTGTGTGGAGAGGAACTGTTCGTGGACAGAATGGGGGGAGTGGCGCTCCTGTTCACGGTCCTGCGGAGTGGGTCAGCAGCAGAGGATCCGAGCCTTCCTCCGCCCCCGGACCAACGGCTCGTGGTGTAAAGACATCTTGGGAGGAAACCTGGAGCATCGCTTCTGTAACATCAGGCCCTGCAGAGGTCAGCCGACTGATCAGCACGTAGAGTCAATCTGCGATCTTTAATTCATCCCTTTCAGAAAATGTTATATTGTCTTTGACTGATTTTCAAGCTTTAGGGCCCTATCTTGCACTCAGCGCAATTGCCTTTGTACACCGATGCATGTATCATTCCTATTTTGCACCCCACGCACAGCGGACTTTTCCCTCCACAGACGCACGGCGGTAAATTAGGGAATGTATTTGCGCTGCAAAGAGCGGTTCAGCGAAAAGAGGAGGCGTGTTCTGGCGCTAACGTTCCCTGGTGCTATTTTGCAGTTTCAGAAAACAATTCCACCACTGACCAGGAAAAACCTGGTTTAAAGTCAGTGGCGCTAGTCTAAAGTCAGTGGCGCTAGTCTAAAGTCAGTAGCGCGTTATTCAGATGCTATTTTAGGGGCGCATGCTTGGCCATAATGTAGCGTGTGCACAATGCTCATACACTTTGCTTATCTCATCTAAACGGACGCAGCAGTTCCCATTTTTGCAAACCATACATAATTACAAGGGAAAATATTACTGAAAATGCGCTTCAGTGTTGTGTTTGGATAGAACAGGAAGCACTTTACAGTACAGTCCTCAAAAAGTCGCAGCATTCTTTGCGGCTTGTTGTGTTTTACACATTTCCATGAATCATGGATGTGTTGATGACATAAATGAGGAAATATTAGAGGACTTAAGGAGACGTGATGTTGAACTACGGCGGGATTGGACACTCCGGCGGGATCTGGTCTGGGAGTAATGCGTGATGCGCTCCTGGTGGAGCGGGTGGACGGAGATGGAGTGGGGGGAGGAGGAAGGGGCACACCAGGAGCAGGTGGTGCGTTTGCAGACCCACGCTCCATGGCTGCAGCAATCCTCTCCAGACTTGAGGAGATGCGCCCGAGAGGCCGCAGCAACATCGCCACCCGGCCAAGACGGGCATTTATTACTTTGCCGCATCCCGGACAGCTCCCGCTGGCGTGCGCCAGGCAAATCCGCCGTCATAATAGCAATCTGCCATGGAACAAGCGCGCCTGCTCTTAAAGGGAATGAGAGATGACGCTCTGATTGGTTATTTTCACGTTACGCCCAAACCACACCTAGCTACTTCAGACCAACCCATTTTAGATTTGCGTCGGGCGCAAGAGTCATTTATCCCGCCGGTATCATAGCAACAGCGCCCGAGATCCGCCCACAAAGATACTTGCGTTTTGCGTTTCATACTTGCGTTTCAGATCGTTAAAATAGGGCCCTTAATGTTTCAGTGATGAATTAATTCAGATTTGCAATATTGTTCTGTAGTAATGTACATTTGAAATCAGTCTGCACCTACAACTGCATTGCTACAAAATAACAGAACTTTGACAACAATGTAAACAGACATGATGTTTATATTTTAATGGAGTGACTTAAGCATGGGCCAGGTACACCGTAAAAAATAAAAAGTTGACACAACTTACAATTTTAAGGCAACAAACTTCAGCAAAATTTTAAGTTGGGGAAAAAAACTTAACTTTTTAAGTTTTGCTTTTGAGTTGGTCCAACTTTCAATTTTAAATTTGCGTAACTTAACTCCAAGTTGCGGTAACTCACAACAATGAATTAAGGGAATTTTAAATCCTTACTTATCTCAACCTAACTCAAAATTGCAGTAGCTTATAATTCTGAATTGGGAAAACTTCAAAACCTTACTTATCTTAAATAAACTCAAAGTCGCAGTGACTCATAACAATACATTGTGATGACTCTAAAACCTTTCTCATCTCAACTCAACTTCCAAGTTTCAGTAACTCATGATTGTGCTTTGTAACAACTTTAAAACCCAAGTTAGGGCAATTTCAATATAACCATAATACCCACTTATACAAATAATTTGCACATACAAATAATCATATACATTGTCTTGATTCAAAGCTTTTTTTTTATTCAACATGTTTAACATGTATCAAATGCTTCAAACGAGCAACTGAGAGCAGCTGAGACCCATAACTGACCCAATCAGGCCAAACAGTTTCTAAACTTTTCTAACTTGTAAAATGTTGCAGCAAATGCTATATGTATTAAAATACTGTCGGTGTATCAACAATTTCACACAATGAAATCCTTACACAAGTAAATAATACAGTATAGTATTATATTTATATTTATATATATATATATATATATATATATATATATATATATATATATATATATAATAAAGTGCAGGTTACTTAAAGAACAACTGAATATAAGAAATGGGTAGAAGAGGAGACAAAAACTTAAGAAGTGTACAGATAGAGCAATGTTTGTTAGTAGCAGAGACAGTTAAAAGGATAGCTCAGCATATTTGAAGTGCGGTTGTATGAGCTACCTATGCATAGTCTTTTCCCTTATGGAGATGGTGATTAGTGCATTCACTATAAGGAGTTTGGGGGAGATGTCCCTTAGCCCTGTATTACTATGCCAACTTGTGCTGGTGGAGTGCAGCGAATCACTCAACACGCCAAATCAGAGCAGGGGAGTTGGTGCAGAAATATATGGCCGAAACTACACTTCAAAAAAAAAAGTGCAAAAATAAATGTCTGTCTGGCGGCAAACTAAAGCAGAGACAACATTTTGTGTACATTTGAACAGACATTTATTATTATTTTAGGTAAGCATTTCCTATGTGGTAAAAAGGCTTTTTTTCTACTCACCCCCACAGTACAAGGATGACTTCTGCTACAGTGACATCTCCCCCATCTCCTTATAGTGACTGCACTCATCGCCATCTCCATAACTATGCATAGGTACCTCATAGAACCCCACTTAAAAAATGCTAAACTATTCCTTTAATAAACAGTGTTGCCTGGACAGTAGGTGTGCAAAAATCGATTCACATTTGAATCGCGATTCAAGTTTCCAACCCAAAAAAATTTTAATAAATTTTTATTGTATCGTCTACTGCAATCACATGAGAAAAGTCACTACATTTACATACTGTGAATCGTTTTTTTTAATTGAGAATCGTTTTTAATCTAGGAAAAAAAAGACTGCTCCCTCTTAGTCGATTAGTCGACTAATCGGTCGTTTTGGTCTTAGTCAACTTAGATTTCTTTAGTCGATTAGTCATGTTTGATGCTTTTTCATGCTGAATGACTTATTTCCAAGAAACGTACGAGCACATCTCTGGTAAACACAAGAATTAAGGGTTGACATTTTACCTAATAGATATCACCGTGAAATCTACTTTAATAACTTTCATTAAGGCAGTTATTTGTTGTATTACACGTTTTCTGAAATGTTGGTGTTTAATATATGCAAAGGAGGCATTATCTTATTCAATATATGCATCCTTTTGCATGACTCTTTTGGGAGAAACTCAGATTTACAGATCGTCGATTAAATCAACTAATCGATTAGTCGATACAGTTGAATGAGTTGAATGTTAGTCGACTAAGAATTTCTTCAATCGAACACAGCCCTACGAAAATTGATATTGAATCGTGACATTTTCTGAATCGTGCAGCCCTACTGAACATTAGTAGTTGTGGATGTCAGTTAACATATTCTAATTTTTTTACTTAAATACTTAGAAAGGACAGCAAGATTTGATTACTTAACACCTTCTGAAATGTTTCGAAGGCGTACCTCAGTTCCTTGGGAAACTGAATGTTTGAGGCATATCAGCCCAAAGAGCAAAGCAAAGGCCGTTAGCAGGTCAGGGAGGTCTTGTAAGACGATGTCTTCTTCTAGAACCACAGCTACATTTGCAACTTGCCGGAGCCGTACTTTGATCATCCTCCATAGTAAGTATCCCCACAATGAGGCTTTGTCTGCTCCTCTTATGGGTCAGTATCCTTGTGATTTCAGACAGGAAAGACAAATATATGATTAGTAAATCAAACTGACAGACATTTTACAATCTTTAGAGTATTTGTACATGTTGTATTAGTACTTTTACTTCTTCCCCTGATTATAAGCGTGTATCTAGTAGGGCTGTCAAAGAATATTCTAAATTTGAATATATATTCAAATTGTTAAAAAAAAAACTGAGATTTAAAAATGAAAATGTACAGTTTAATTATATATTGTAAGAGAGTTAAAAAATGGCACTACTGCGGCTATCTGGCTCATGGGATCGTTTGCTGCTTTAAACAACAGTACAAAGACGCTAACGTAAATCTTAAATTGCAGAGACAACGAGAAAAAATTGTCATACAATTCATGGAACAGGAAGAGATGGTTGCTAATCACCAAATTATAATAAGTAATAAAACGGTCACTTTAGAATTGACAGAAAATAAGACCTCGCTGTGCTGTGTATCTGACAGGAGAGAGCTGCGTTAATACCTTCAAAAGAGCATAAGTTTAGTATGAATACGTTATATTAGAAGCTTTATTATATATCGGCTATATAAAGAGTCTAAATAACAAAAAATATTAATTTAAGTTTCCAAAATTAGGTATCTAGATTAATTAATGAGTAAACATGGATTTGATGACAGATTTCTGACTGAGTTTCTTATCCGTTTCACAACCATACGTTTCAGTGCAGTTGCAATTTTGGGGCTTTTAGATGGCACTAAAGAGCACCAAACCAAATTTCTCAATATTGCAGCTTAAATAAAGAATATTAACAGCAAAGTACATCTATTTGAGACACTTCATGCATTTAGATAAAAATGGGCAAGGAGAACAGTGGATAGATAAACTGGAATGGAAAAATGGGCAGTGTTAACTGTTTGGTAACAATCCTAGTCAAGTACAACATAAACAGGAGTTGCTAATAATCACTCACCAGACAACTCCTGAACAGCTTCTCATGACTTTCACAGATATACAAAGGAAGGCCCTTCAAGGCTGCAGCCTGTGTGTGCTGTGATGTCATTGGTCTGAAACACAAAAAGATGGATGAAAAACATTAAAACAAAATCTAAGTAACAAGCAGAAAAGCCAAAGCTATACGCAAAGGGACTGGCCAGTTAACAATTGAGCAACTTCTGTGACAGCTGCCTTTTTTTATTTACTAAGGCAGAGGACTAAAACTGAATCACACAATTAACTGTATTGGTAAGTATTGGTAAACCACTGTTTTATTCCACATTGAGCAAATTTTAGTAGAATGCAAATCTAAGGGTAACTCAAAACTTACAATATGTAATGCTTTTTAACTGCTACATGTGCCACTTTGTTCAGCACCTAGTCGCTACTTTTTCTGTACGTTAGGTAGCGTATAATGGGTTAATTCTAATGTTTGATACTATGAGAAACACCTTACATTATTGAAACTTTGTATTTATTATTTTAGCTTTATATATCTTGCAGTAAAAAATCCCACGATTTCTTGCAATACAACTGTCAACATTTTCCAAAATACTGAGATTACTAAATTAATCACCTCTTCATCCAGTCCCTTAAGGAGTTGATCCATCTCAGACGGAAAAGCTGGCCTCCTAGCCCGATAGAGTCCAAGCAGTCCTAGAGTGTGCTGATTAATGGCTGCTCTAAAGTTGTCTAGTAGGTTCTTGTTGGTGATCCGATAGAACTCTGCCTGCCTCTGTGATACAGACAGTAGGCCTAGTGCTTCAGGAGAACAGCTTCATTGAGGTTGGTGAATTTGCAGGATTTGCATTGCATTCAACTCAATCTGAAAGACAAAGGTTACAATATATTGGTAATAAGCGAAACATAAGAGAAACAATTAAGTATGAGTTGTTTTTTTAAATATGTGGTTCTTAATCAGTTTAAAACATTGATTAATTGTGGTGCAACAGATCAGTTGATCCATACACATACACATATTTTAGGAGTTGAGCCCCGCGACGTCAAGCGCAATAACATTCATTATTAGACCCGCTCGCCAACCTCGAAGGCCGGGCGAGTGTGTCAGCTGCGTGGCGTGTCCGTTTTATTTGGGCTCCCATGTTAACAGGTTAGAGCTTACACACTGCCTGCGTACACGCACGTCTCGTGGGCCGCTCGAGCCACACCGAAAAACGCATGCATGCTAGAAATAGAACCGACGACTATTTTTTCAGCGACACGCAAGCGTGTTGGAAGCATTTCCAGGCAAAAATAGAATATAAAAATATGTTTATATGTCGTTTAGACACAAATACATATTAATAAATGACCTGTTGATGTTTGAAAGCCTCGAGATTTTCTAATATTGCACCTGTCAATACAGAAGGAAATATTCTGGAGCCTATTTTGCCATCAATACTGCCGACGTTGTCTTTGCTGTAATCAGATCTGTAGATATTTATGTTTAACACAGTATTTAATTTTATCAGTGAGAAACATACAGTACATGTGTACAGACAAGGCTAGCAGCAGCATTTCTTGTGTGTAAAGACAGAAAAATCCACGCAGCTGACACGCAACAGAAATGCCACGTCACGCCGCACGCAGGCGGTGTAACCGGGCTAACTTTGCTATCTGTCTTATAAAACCTCCATGCTTCTCTCCTGAATCAGAAGGGACCGAGGTGGAAGTCTGTCTTGAGGCAGCATGATTTAGCTAGCGCAATCTATTCTTCTTACCGGTTATTTAGACATTATACTTATACTAATGCTAACTCACGTTAGTACTAAAGTTACTTTAAAACACTATTCACAACACTGACTTGAATTGAACCCAATTAATAGCTTAACTGTTGGTACTAGCTAGCTAGCTAGCTAGGTTGTTTAGGTTTAAGCAACCGAAAGCCGACCCTGTTAGAAATGTATAACGTTACTAGCTAGCTAACGTTCCCGCAATTACGAAATAGTAAAATCACACAAGTATTTTAACTTAGCTAACGCTACCGGTCTGAAAAGCTTTTACGAAGTTTAAACGGTAACGTTAGCCAAGTTACCTGCTTAGCTAGAAGAGTACCGCATTTATCAGCTAACGTTAGTCTTAGCTAACGGTAACCTTGCTGCTAGCTAGCTTAGGATAAGTAGAAGCTCGCGGCTAACTTTAGCTTTGGGCCAAACTGTTGTCAATAAAGTAACACTGCCTACCTTATCCACTAATGTTTCACACAATTATACAATTACACAATTTATATTTTAAGTGAAAAAAAGGTTCAAACTTGCCTGTGCGGACCAATTGTAGTGTGGGCTCCAGATTTCATGCAGCTACGCTGCAAACAGCCAGTGCGGGGATCTGATGACTTCAAGTGACTATCTTCAACTCGGAAAGTTGGCTTTCCCGCATTTCACAACAAAGACATATGAGTTATCAGAACTTTCTCCACTTGTTGTGGACATTTAAATATAAGTTGTGCATCCCAACTGAATTATGTATTTTGTAATGACTTACTAAATGCCGTTGAATCATACAAATTTGAACTTTTGCTGGAGCGACTTACATTTTTTAGTCAAATATTAATAATTTACATTTTCAATTCTTAAACACTTAAAATATTTTTTCATGTCAACAATATTAAGTTGGACTTTTTACAGTGTAGCGCTTTCAAGGTATACCGTGGTTTGAAAAAGTTAAGGTTTGAAAACCACTAAAATGTTCTGTCATACCGTTCATAAGGAGAGAAACTGCAGTTTAGTAATCTGTCTCCCCGCCAGTGTGCAGTGTGTTTGAAAATAAAATACATTGTTTAAAAAAAAATAAAAAATACATTTTAAAGCTGTAATTGCAATACCGTGATATTTTTGCTAAAGGTTATCATACTGTCAGAATCGTATACCGGCCCATGCCTAGAGTGACTATGCAAAGACAGATTAACCTACTAGGGGGTTTCAGAGATATTTTCTTTTTGCTTTGGGCCCCTAGTGACCCCTCACCCTCAAATTCCTCCCACACACTGCATTGTTTTTGTGTTAATTGGTAATTGGTAATCAGTTTGTCATAACGTTAAGCACACCACCAAATAACAAAGGCCTTAAAACTAGTTTTTAACTCAGGGCCCTACAAGATTGGTAGTCAAGATTTGGTAATAATGCCAGTGTTTCCTTCTATATTGATTCAGTTTATATTGTGCTTTAGTGAATTAATTTTCAATTAATAAAATTACTAAAAAGTAATTGCCACATGATGAACCTGGAGCCTTGTAGCCCCTCCCGGCTCCCTGTGGGTCTGGGCTTATCTTGCCTAA
The DNA here is from genome assembly GCF_010015445.1 of Perca fluviatilis. Classification (NCBI taxonomy): domain Eukaryota; kingdom Metazoa; phylum Chordata; class Actinopteri; order Perciformes; family Percidae; genus Perca; species Perca fluviatilis. The sequence continues at coordinate 2,350,404 of NC_053133.1, read as the reverse complement.
AAGTTTGGACACACACCTTTTTATAAAAACATATTTGCTTAAAAAAAAGTGTTAAAAGATGAAAAAGAATTCCTGTTTATCACAACCCAGGTCCTTTTTTTTCAGTCATCATTCCAATCTGTAAAAATATACCATTGTATTCATCAAGTTGATTGCTGCAGTCAATTACTTTGGTGAGAACATTTTAACCAATAGAAATTCTGGCCAAAAAAATAAGAATCAAGTTGTGAAATACTGGAATGATAATTTATTGTAAAGTCTATGTGATTACTAGTACATGTTATATAAACATGGAAAAACACTGGTGTCATATTTTATGTATGTTTTTATGTTCATGTTTGTTTGTATGTAGTGGATGGAGGTTGGTCTCGCTGGAGTCCCTGGTCTCGTTGTGATAAAGGCTGTGGAGGCGGGCGCTCCATACGCACTCGCTCCTGCTCCAGCCCTCCGCCCAAGAATGGAGGGAAGAAGTGTGTAGGAGAGAAGAACCAGGTCAAACCCTGCAACACCAAACCCTGCGGTGAGACAGACCTACATGTTCTCTCTCTCACACACACACACACACATACACACACACTGACACACACACACACACAGACACACACAAACACACACACACACACACACACACACACACGCTTGTTCAGTTTAGAGTTTAGATTGCTATATGACCCCGAGGAGAGTTCATCCTTTGTAAAGACGAATTATTCATTTCATATGCTGAATCATTTATTCAGCATAAGGCCATTTTTCTAGGTAAGTCTCTGATTAGCATCCTTGGTAAGGCACGTTATGCAAAAAAAATGCCTGCAGTATAATGAGAAAATTCATGACCTGTTTGTGTATTGTCAGATGAGAAAGGGTGCCCGCCAGGCCAGGAGTTTGTGCCGTGTGCCAACCAGTGTCCCCAGCGGTGCTCAGACCTCCAGCAGGGCATAGAGTGTCACGGCAACACCCCCGCATGTCAACCTGGCTGTCGCTGTCCTAAAGGTAGGTGTGTGTGTGTGTGTGTGTGTGTGTGTGTGTGTGTGTGTGTGTGTGTGTGTGTGTGTGTGTGTGTGTGTGTGTGTGTGTGTGTCAAAACCATTCACAATGAGGTATATGGACTATCTTTAGACAGAATGCAAAAATGGTAAGAAAAAGATGTGTTATTTAAATGTAATTTTTAAATTCTGTGTGCAGCTGTTCTGTTCTGTTCAGGTGCATTTGCCTCAGCTGTTTAGTTTTGAAGGCAAACTTCTTTGACAGATATCATAAAGCCAAAACAGTCTGCATGCAGCTTAATACAACTAGGTGACAAAATATGTATTTTTGTGGATGAGGAACTCTATTTAAAGTACATGTGGGGCTTTCAGTGGAATGTATCAGCTGCAGTAATGTAAGACTGGGCCCTAACAAAACCCCTGTCTGTTTATTAACATAGTACATATTTTTGCATGCGTGTCCAGGCCAGTTGCAGCAGGATGGAGTGTGTGTCCAGCTGTGGCAGTGTGACTGTGTGGACTCACTGGGGCAAATTTGGGCAGCGGGCAGCTGGCATCAGGTGGAATGTAACAACTGCAGCTGCTCAGATGGACAGCTCCTCTGCACCAATAACAGCTGCCAGGCCACATGCGTTTGGAGCTCCTGGTCCAGTTGGGCGTTGTGCAGCGTGTCCTGTGGGCAGGGCCAGAGAACCAGATACAGGTAAGGAAAAGAAAAGAAACACAAATACCTGTTTATACTTATTAGAACATCTTTATTAGTAAATCTTTGTTCTTTTAATTGAAAACTTTAATTCCCACCCTCTCAGGGAAATTTTCTATTTTTATAATGTCTTTGTAATTAGAAGTATTTACTCAAAGTAAACCAGAAACACAAACTCACCATTTTGTGCCACTGTTGTGTGTCAGGTCTCTGATCCCAGAGACTGAAGGAGCAAATTGCCATTTTGAAGAAGTCCAGCATAAAAACTGCGACCCAGGACCCTGCCCACCTCTCTGTCTCCATGACGGCCAGGAGCTCAGAGTGGGAGACACCTGGCTGCAGGGCGAGTGTAAACAATGGTGAGATGGAGGCCCTACAAACACAGAGGAAAATAATATTTTGTTGATGGTTTGCAGTGAAAATGGAAATGACATTTTAAAACACTCTAATTTGTTTTTCCTTCTAGCACTTGCACCCCAGAGGGAAATATCTGCCAAGACATTGACTGCAGAGGTGGGTCACTGCAACAATTTTAAAGACAAAGAGTGAATGAAGTAGGCTTCAGATGTAGATGTGGTAGAATAACATGGGCACTGATGCAAACAAAGTACCCAGTTTATATTGCTAGCTTATTTTTAATGAAAGAGTATATACCAATTCCATTTGACCTGTGACAGGGATCACAGTACAGGGACAAGCTTACATTGTGTAATATGTATTTATGTTTGTCCCGTTGTAAAAATATTGACTGGCATGTTGTTAAAATGCCTTGTAAGATAAGTGAATGACCAACTCCTGTGTGTTGTCTCCAGTGGATGGTGGTTGGACCCCATGGTCAGTGTGGTCTGACTGCTCAGTCACCTGTGGTCAGGGCGCACAGGTTCGAACCCGCGCCTGCATCAACCCCCCTCCACGTAACAACGGGACTCACTGCAGCGGGCCGGACAGAGAAACACAGGACTGTCACACTCCTCCATGTCTAGGTTTGTTTAGAAATGCCACAATTATAGTTATAATTTAATTTAATTATATTTATTCATTCATAGCCATGTAAAGGTTCTGTTTATTACCAAAAAACAGACATGCATAATTTCTAGTTATAGTACATTGATACATACTGTATGAACAGAATAATCTTGGAAGGAGGATGTCAGCAGAACAGGATCATGAAGTAGGTAAATACAGTTCACATTTGACCTGATCATACTGACTCTCTTGCCTACAGATGACCTTTGCCCCTGGTTGCCATGGTCACCATGTTCCCAGAGCTGTGGCGCAGGTGCTGTGTCACGGCGGCGGGTGTGTGTGTGTGAGGAGGGAGGAGACGCAGCGTGTCCCACTGAGATTGAGGCTGAGAGGAACAGAGAGGAGACCCAGCTGTGTTATAAACAGCCATGTCCAGGTACAGACAAAGCTCAACAATGCTACTCTTGGTTCTGCTCAGCTTGGTAAACTGAGTCGAATAGCAGGATGCCCTCTGTGTGCTGTACAATGAAATCATTTTTCATTGTAATTTCATTCTGTGGTGCTCTTTGTGGTGGCTCTGTCTGATGATGTTATGTGTGTTATGAGAAACCATGATAATTAGGGTGATTTGAACAGATTCATATTGGTAAATTGAGTTATTGCAACAGAACAAGTGGATGTAGTTGCAGGGTTTAATTGGTGAAGACAACACAATGAGTTCATAAAGTACCTAACTTCAACGATTTATTAAGACAAACCAGAACGGCACTCTGAGAGGGCCATGTCCTAAGAAAGCCATGTCCTATTTTACAATGTCAATGCAGTGTGAATTTTTCTACCAACAAACAAGGTTTCGGTATTATGTCTTCATCAGCCCAGATGTGAATCCCAGGCTGAGCCCATCACTTGCATCAATATACTGTATACACATCAAATGATTTACAACAGGAAACTGAGATATTAATTCCACATCTATCACTGGGGGGCAATCAAATGCTTAACCCCCTGAAAGAAAGATCCTAGTAAATATAACTAATATAGTAGGCTACGTCATACTAAGATCTGAAAACATATGGTACTATAGTCATAAATCTGTTCTGACCCTCTTCTATAAACAAGTTAACAATAAATTACAAGACATAAACAAACAGTGGTACACATGGGTAACCCAACTTACTAGATGATAATGTGAATAATTAGATGTGTACATGATATGTTGACATAAGTAATGAGCGGGACCTGGTTTGATCCACACACCTAGGTTGAGTCAGGTGCAGTCTATGTATCGACCCTCTTGGTCACATGTTGGGAATGTTGAAAGGTCATTATTGTACTTAATGAACAATCTTTTTTGGGGGGATCTAGTGTGTGTGCACCTCTTTCTCTTAAGGCTACACAATGAGACATTCATAAAAAAGAGCAGTGTGTGTTGCAGACAGCAAATTAACATTAATTAGTATTACAATTAATATTATATTTAAATGTCAGGAAGCGAGAGCATGTATTTATTTTAAGGCTGGACAATATGTACCAAAAACTTGAATCTCATTCATATATTTACATTATGTTTTTAAATACATTAGTCCACAATCTTTCCTTGTGTGTGCTGACTGAAAGATTGGTTTAAATTGTGGGTGAATGTCATGGAAAGCTGTAACTGTTCTGAATATATATGAGCTAGAGATTATATGTATTTTGATGACTACATTTATTTTGGTTTGCTATTCAATAATTATATTTCCCAGCCCTGTTCTTAGCTGAATTTGACAATTGATTAATGCAATGATTGATTTAATATTATTGAACCATTTGTTGTTGTTAGTGTCAGATCATCATGGTTGCTAATTGAATCTTTGTTTCTGCTTTAACTATACTTTAGTAGTGGATGCCAGTAAGAAGATCTTTATATTGATTGTAAAAGAGTATAATCCTAATGTTTGTTTAATAAATAGATCCATTATACACTGATTAACTTAGCAGTAGACTCACTGGGGCCAACTCTGAGTCATATGAGTCCAACTTCAAGCGCCACTTCACAGATTCTCAGTGATTTAGTGACTGATTGGTTGACTTGTTTTCTTCTGCAGGCTGTCCCATGTCGCAGTGGAGTGTTTGGTCCCAGTGCTCGTGTGTGTCTCAGAGGCAGCAGCGCTACCGTGTAGCTCTCTCCCCAGCCACCAGGGGACAGCAGTGCACTCCTGTTGAAACAGAGAGCAGGACATGCAGTCTCAGTCAATGTGATGGTGAGTTACAACCAAGTTGGTGTGTGTATTTGATTCTGTGTGTTTGATTTTGTGCATATTGATAGTGTTCATAATCTACTTCATGTTTTTTCCTCATGTTTTTAGATTGTGAAGCCCCATTTGTGTACTCAGCATGTGGTGCGCCCTGTGAGAAGCAGTGTGCACTGCAGGGCCAAAGAGATCTGTGTTTAGGCATCAGGGAGTGTACACCTGGCTGCTACTGCCCACAGGTGAATATTTCATTTGCCCTAGTCTATTTTATACAATATGTATAGGATGTACATAATGTGCAAATCACTCCTTTACTCACAATAAAGCAAACCTGAATTGGATCATTATAATAATGTCAAAACGTGAAAAATGGTCCTCAGTGTCCTCAGAGATTGTGGTTTCTGAAATTTAACATGGCAGGTGGGAGTAATCTTGATACTGTGAAGGTAAAGGCACCTTCTTGATTGCTGGTCATTGAGGACAAATGGTAATCAGACAGTTTTAGGCAACTTATCAAATTTGTTTTGCTATCTTCTGTTTTTTGACATGTTTCACACGTCCCAGTGGTAAACGCACCTCACAGTTAACCTGCTATATTTAGATAATAATTCTACATCTGAATACACTTGATGTAGAAGAGAGTAATCAAAATATATTCTGTCTGGTCAAAGCATTCTCCTCCTTCTCAATACTAACTCTGTATTTACAATGTAGAGCGAGTGACAAACCTTTTGGACATTATTCTGACAACATCACAATTTGCATGTAAAAATAGTTACATATTGCTAGACTGTGTGTCTGTATGAGACCTGTGCAAAAATATACTGCCATAAATTTAGGAAGTCAATTTTGCTGTGTTACATATTGTTGTTAAAACATCCCTTTCATAGGAGTTGTGATGACAACTTTTGTAGTGTTGTTTGGCCCTCTTTGGGAGCTTCCAGTTTTATTGATTGCAAAAAATCCTCTCTGATAGCAGCATTCAGTAGAACTGAAAACAGCTGTCTTCTTGGGCCTATTGCTTCAAAGTCTTCACTACATATATTATATGAGTCTGGACAGACGTAGATGTAAACAGCAACTTGACTGGTTTATCCGAGGCATAGGCCTACAATCGCCTGGTGGTAATTCTGGTTTGTGAATTGTGTGTTTTCCTTTCTAGGGCATGCTGCAGCAGAACGGTAGCTGTGTTCCTTCAGAGGAGTGTGGCTGCATCCACCTGCAGCACCACGCTTCAGGACAACCACCCACACCTGTCACTGTCCCTCAGGGCGCCACGGTCACCATAGGCTGCAGTACCTGGTTAGACACTGGCTGTTAAAAACCCATGGAGCTATGGCAGATGGCCTTATGTTTTCTGTATCAGTCTGTCTGTTACACCAAATTAGTTTTTAACTCTTACAACACAGAAAGTTTGAGAAACACTCATATACTAAGTAACTGTTTTAATTGTGTTAAAATGGATAAATGCAGTATTAGGGACTTCAGCCATAGCTACCATGGTCTTTCTGCCTCTGCTGTATCTCTTCATTCTCTGCAATTTCTCTTTTCATCCACTTGTTGTTTTCTCTCTGTTTGTCTGGGATATACTGTCTATGACTCAGTTTGACATATTGTGATTATACTCTGTTTGTTGGCTGTTCTGTCCTCCAGCCTTTGCCATGGTGGAACTTTTCAGTGTGACATTAGAGAGTGTGAAGGTAAGAACGCAGGACAATGAGAGTAATTTATAGGGGTCCTGGTTGAATAGTTCCATAATCCTGTTTCTTTCTTTCAGTCATCATCAGCGAGTGGTCGGAGTGGACTCCCTGTTCTCCCTGTGTGCCCTTTTCCTTCCTCCAGAACAGCACTTCCCAAGCAGGAGTTATCAATGGCAATAACATGGTCTCAATCCAGAGGCGTTTCCGAGCCTGTTTGGACCTGGATTCTGGTGTTCCGGTCTCTAGAGAGGAGGAGGAGAGCCAATGTCCAGAACCAATGGTAGAGGAGAGGCTCTGTCCAGATGCTAACATCTGCAGAGGTAATGGCGTTCGTTCAAGAGAGATTTATTCGTACAACAACGGAATCCAACGTGTTTACATAAGACATAAAAAGGTGTTAGAAAAAGTGAACGAGAGACATGAGCCAATACAAAAAGACACATCTAAAATGGATTTTTAAAGAATAAAATAAAAGATAAATATAAGCTCAAATTAAATAAAACAGAACAAATTGAAGAAATATAAATAAATAATTTAGTATTTAATTATATATATTATAAGTAGTGTCTTGTGAGAGTTCATGCCAGGTATTATGTGCTTACAAACTCAAACCGTTAACACTTTACTTTAAGGTATCGGCATAATCGTGACATGGCACTGTCATAACTATGACATGACACTGCCATGAATGTGTCATAAACGTTCTAAACAGTCATAAATGTTTGACTTCTGTCATTAAGTGTCATTCAGTTTTTGTCATGACAAGTTGACATTGTTTGGGTTGTCTTGATTATTACAATAATTACAACTTGAAATTACATTTCTTTGGAGTGTCTTTATTAAGACAACTTGACATGAAACAGGATGACATTATGTCAATTTGTCATGACAAGGACATCTTCTGGTAATATCATCCTGGTTAATGTCAAGTTGTCATTACAAAGACATCCCAAACAAATTTAATGTCAAGTTGTCATGACCAAGACAACTTCTGGTAATGTCACTTTGATTAATGTCAAGTTGTCATAATCAAGACAACCCAAACAATGTCAACTTGTCATGACAAAAACCGAATGGCACTTAATGACAGAAGTCATAAACGTTTATGACTTGTTTATAATGTTTATGACACGTTCATGACAGTGTTATTTCATAGTTATGACAGTGTCATGTCACAATTATGTCGATACCTTGTGTTACCCAAACTTCTCTATGTTTAGTTTTGACCCTGGGAATAGTAAGCAGACCTGTCCCAGAAGACCAGAGAGGTCTTAATTGTAGCTTCAGATCAGATGTATTTTAGGCCTAAACCGTTGAGTTAAAGATTATTTATTATTATTATTATTATTATTATTATTATTATTATTATTATTATTATTATTATTATTATTATTATATGACACACTGGACGCCAGTGCCAAGACCTAAGAACTGAGCTGATATATTCCACTTTCTTAGTCTTAGTAAGAGCTTTAGCAGAAGTGTTCTGAATGAGATTCACCTCCCGGATTGACTTCTTGGAGAGACGTGTAAAGACACAATTACAGTAGTTGAGCCTATTCTAAATCCCGCTGAGACATAAGTGCTTAAATGTTTGATATATTCTTACAGCTACTTGATGACTTGGTGATACTGTTATGTAATGATTTGTGTCCTTCACATAATTATGGTAGGATGTATTGTTTTCCACAATCTGAGCCTGTGGGAGATAGTTTTAGAGGCTGCACAGAAGAGGCCCGGGAATTGACCCTTGGGGACCTCATTTTTATGCGCTCAGATGGAAGTGGAGGTGGAATTACAGATCGAAACAAAGTAGTCTCTATAATGCAAGTAAGATTAATACCAGATTAGGAAAAATGTCAGAAAGTCACACCCTGTATACACATTTTTAATCTGGAATTTCTGGAAAAACTTTCAAGTGCTCATATTATGCTTTTTGGCTTTTCCCCTTTGTTGTGTTATATATCTTTTTGTGCACGTTATAGGTTTACAAAGTGAAAAAGCCCAATGTCCCCCCCCCCCCAAAGGGACTTACCATCTCCAACAGAAAACCCTGTTCACCAACTGCTCCAAACAGCTCTGTTGTAGTCCAGCCTTTACTTCAGAGACAGACGTGGTCACTTTGGAACACATGTTATAATGCTCACCTAGCTGCTAGCATGGCACGCCCTCATACTCTGCTTCTGACTGGCTTTTAGTCCTTACCTAGCTACTGTCATGGCACACCCTCATACTCTGCTTCTGACTAGCTTGCAGTACTTACTGCGCGTGTGCGACTCCCAACAAAGATGGTACAGAAGTGAGATGTCTCACTCTGTAGCTAAAACAGAGAGCTCAACACACAGGGTGAAAAGAGGAGCTGCAGCAATGTGCAGTACAACAAAAATATGGTGTTTTTTGAAAATGAAACCACATAAACCTATTCTGTTACAACCTCTAAATACAATTATGAACCTGAAAATGAGCATTATATGAGAACTTTAAAGTGTGGTACCAGGATTTCATTGTCATTCCTGTAAATATTAATTTACAGTCAGTTTACTGCTGCCAGTTGAGAATAATAGTTACCATCAGTAGATAGTTTAAGAAATGACAATCAGTATCAAAAATGGCATTGTGCATCCCCGCTGCCCTATTCATTATTTCCCAAAGGAGTGAAAATGGAAAATGGATTTGAAGCAAGGACTAGTTTGTTGTCCATGTTTCTGTGGGGATACAGACTGTATGGTTGGTTGGATTTGGGGTTTATTTGTGTGCAAAGAATGATTCATCCTGAACTCAACTCTATCATCCCTTAATGCTTCTCTGGCCCTTCCCTTTTGGACATGAATGGAATTGTCTCTGAATTAATACCATGCCCAATGGACGGTTTGAGTCTTATGTCAAATATTTGAAGTTTTGTACTTCTTCATAGTCAGTCCAGATATATACAAGACATCTACAGATATCTGCTCAGTGAGGATGAACAGGTTTTAATTTACTATGAATAAATAGAAGAAACTCTTATCTCTAAGATATAAATCAGACATTCCCACAGCTCAAGGATGCTTGTACAGGAGTCCATAAACAGTAAATACACTTTTGTTACCGTGGATGGTGATTACAACAATTACAGTTATTACAGCAGTCATCATGACAATTACAGTTATTTTAATTAGGATGAGAACAGACTTGATGGTGGTTATGATAATCATTCTACCCTTCCAGATCTGTGTCAGTGGAGTGTGTGGAGCGCTTGGACAGCCTGTGCAGAGCCTTGCAGCGGTGGCGTCAGGCAGCGCTACAGACAGCCCCTGGCTTCTCTTCCAGGACCCCACTGTAAAAGTCAACAGACACAGACCCAGAGCTGCAACACAGGACTCTGCCCAGGTACAACTGCTCCTTTTTAAAACTCACTAGACTTAAATATTTGCATACCATCACTTTCTGTGGCACATGCAGTGAGCTTTTCTTATCACTTTATTTGTGAAAAATTGATTTTCCTTGTTTCCTAGGTGAGCGCTGTGAGGATAGGGGGCGGACCTACCAAGAGAGCTGTGCCAATCACTGTCCTCGTAGCTGCACTGACTTATGGGAGCATGTGCAGTGTCTCCAAGAAGCCTGTCATCCAGGTGATCTTTGACTTTTGATTTGAACAGTACCTCAGAAGACTTACTGGATTGGCCACCAAAATATCTGTTTCTGTATTTTTTTTTTTTTTCTTTTCCTTTTTCTTTTATCTGTCTTTCATTGTACTACTTTATTCTTAAATTTCTCAGGCTGTCGGTGTCCGGAGGGACAGTTGTTGCAGGACGGCCACTGTGTGTCAGTGACAGAGTGTCGCTGTGGTATCCCATCAGGCAACGGGACGCTGGAGTTCATGTCGAAAGAGGAGTTTTCCATGGACTGTAACACCTGGTGAGAACAGATTTTGTGTGAATTTTATTATAAGTTGTGAAAAGTCAAGATTACAAGTTTGAGTTTGTAGAAAAGTGCATCTAAATTAAACTGTAATATTAGTAGAGGATGTCTAACATTAAGAGCAGACTTTACAGCCTGTTCAGGTCTGTAATACTTGATTATAGGCATCAGATAGCTTACTTTGCCAGCATGAGATCAGCTGTTATCTCACCTCTCGAAACACCCCTTCATCTACAGTGTGTGTGAGAATGGCACTCTGGTGTGCACCAAGCTTCAGTGTCCGGTGTATGAGCCATGGAACCCATGGAGCTCCTGCTCAGCATCCTGTGGCCGTGGCCAGATAACAAGGACACGCCTTTGCCAGGATACAGAGGGCGGTCCTTCCTGTGATGACACCATGCAGAAAAAGAACTGTGATCTGCCATCATGTCCAGGTTTGACTTGGAACAAGTACTAACATGCACATTTGACAATATCTCAACATTTGTACATCATCCTAGTTCAACCTAGTGTTAAAAGGGCACATTTAACTTACAGTTGTGTTCAAAATGATTCAACCCCCACTGAAATTGATTGTTTTGGCCGGTTTGACATTGATTTTGATCATTCAGTCATCCTGCTTACAATTAAATCAAAGAGGCACGTGTAGGTCAGACAAATATAACATAACATTCATAATGAAATAACCACAAATGTCTTTTCTGTGCTCACATTATTATCAGTTTTATTCAACCCCCAAGTGACATTCAATCTTAGTACTTAGTACAACATCCTTTTACAGTTATAACAGCTTTTAAACGTGAAGCATAGCTTGACACAAGTGTCTTGCAGCGATCTACGGGTATCTTCGGCCCCATTCATCATGGGCAGCAAAGCCGCCAGTTCAGTCACATTCTTAGGCTTGCGCACTGCAACTGCTTTCTTTAAGTCCCACCAGAGGTTCTCAATCGGATTTAAGTCTGGTGACTGCGATGGCCACTTCAAAATGTTCCAGCCTTTAATCTGCAACCATGCTCTAGTGGACTTGGAGGTATGCTTGGGATCATTGTCCTGTTGAAAGGTCCAACGTCTCCCAAGCCTCAGGTTTGTGACGGACTGCATCACATTGTCATCCAATATCCCCTGGTACTGAAGAGAATTCATGGTACCTTGCACACGCTGAAGCTTCCCAGTACCTGCAGAAGCAAAACAGCCCCAAAGCATGATTGACCCCCCGCCATGCTTCACAGTAGGCAAGGTGTTCTTTTCTTCATGGGCCTTGTTCTTCCTCCTCCAAACATAGCGTTGATCCATGGGCCCAAACAGTTCTAATTTTGTTTCATCAGTCCACAGAACACTATCCCAAAACTTCTGTGGTTTGTCCACATGACTTTTGGCATACTGCAGTCGACTCTTCTTATTCTTTGGAGACAGCAAGGGGGTGCGCCTGGGAGTTCTGGCATGGAGGTCTTCATTACGCAGGGTGCGCCGTATTGTCTGAGCAGAAACTTCAGTACCTACATCCGACGAATCTTTTCTCAGTTCCTCAGCAGTCACACAGGGACTTTTCTCCACTCTACGCTTCAGGTAGCGCACAGCAGTCGAAGTCAGCATCTTCTTTCTGCCACGACCAGGTAGCGTTTCAACAGTGCCCTTTGCCTTGAATTTGCGAATGATGCTTCCTATGGTGTCTCTTGGTATGTTTAACATCTTTGCAATCTTCTTATAGCCATTGCCCTTCCTGTGAAGAGTAATCACCTCTTCTCTTGTCTTCCTGGACCATTCTCTTGACTTCACCATGTTTGTAACCACACCAGTAAATGTCTAGAAGGAGCTGAGTATCACAGTCATTTTAAAGCTGCCTAATTGGTGCTTATTAGGCTTTATTGCTGCTCCCTGACATCCACAGGTGTTTTCAATACCTGATTGAAAACACTTCAATGAACCTCTGTTCTTCAGAGTGGTAGTCTTTAAGGGGTTGAATAATTGTGTCAATGAAGAATTCACAAAATAGACATTTACTACTGTATTACAAAACCAATTGATGTCATTTTAGTTGCATATGGTTCTTTAAGAAGTCCTTGTAGGATTTCATTATGAATACAATTACAAATGTACACTAAATTCCCTAAAACCATTTACAGCATTGGGGGGGTTGAATAATTTTGAACACAACTGTACAGTACTGAAAGATTTGTCCATTTGTGTCCATTGGTGGAATGTAACTAAGTACATTTACTCAAGTACTGTACTTAAGTACAAATTTGAGATACTTCTACTTTACTTGAGAATTGATTGACAGAACTGTTTGGATCGTTTCCAGTTTCTAAAATGTGAGGGTTTGTCTGCATTGAGTAGTTTTACTTTTAATACTTAAAGTTCTCATATTATGCTTTTTGGCTTTTTTCCCTTTCCTTTATTGTCTTATGTATCTTTTTTGTGCAAGTTATAGGTTTACAAAGTGTAAAAGCCCAAAGTCCACCCCAAAGGGACTTACCATCTCCAACAGAAAACCCTGTTCACCAACTGCTCCAAACAGCTCTGTTGTAGTCCAGCCTTTACTAGAGACAGACGTGGTCACTTTATAACACACGTTATAATGCTCGCCTAGCTGCTAGCGTGGCACGCCCTCATACTCTGCTTCTGACTGGCTAGTAGTCCTTACCTAGGTACTGTCAGGGCACGCCCTCATACTCTGCTTCTGACTGGCTAGTAGTCCTTACCTAGGTACTGTCAGGGCACGCCCTCATACTCTACTTCTGACTGGCTAGTAGTCCTTACCTAACTACTGAGCATGTGCGACTCCCAACAAAGATGGTACACAAGTGAGATGTCTCACTCTGTAGCTAAAACAGAGAGCTCAACACACAGGGTGAAAAGAGGAGCTGCAGCAATGTGCAGTAAAACAAAAATATGGTGTTTTTTGAAAATTAAACCATGTCAATCTATTCTGATATAACCTCTAAATACAATTATGAACCTGAAAATGAGCATAATATGAGCACTTTAAAGTAAATTTTCCTGATGATATTTACATACTTTTACTTAAGTAATACTCTCAATGCAGGATTTTTACAGTGTGGTATGTTTACTTAAGTAAAGTATCTGAATACTTCTTCCACCACTGTCTGTTTCCTCCCTTTCTTCTCCAGTGGGATGTTTGTTGAATGAGTGGTCACCCTGGAGTGAGTGCAGCGCCACGTGTGGTGGCGGGTTGTCAATGCGGAACAAGACGGTCCTTAGAGAGCCAGAGCCTGGTGGGATGCCCTGTGTTGGACCACTGGAACAGCACACCGTCTGTAACACCAAAAGCTGCCTGCCTGGTAACAAAAACACACACATCATTGGAATTTGTAAATTGAGCACATTTATGTATGTATATATGGTATGTTAATCATTCTATGTGTGTTGCAGGGTGTCCTACTGGGCAGGTGTTTAGTAACTGTTCAGGTTCCTGTCCATATACCTGTGAGGACCTTTGGCCACACACTCAGTGTTTACCTGGATCCTGCACCCCTGGGTGCCACTGCCCTCCTGGACAGGTCGGAACACGTGTGTGTGTGTGTGTGTGTGTGTGTTTGTGTGTGTGTGTGTGTGTGTGTGTGTGTGTGTGTGTGTGTGTGGGGTGCTGTGATAGAATTGTATTTTACCCCCAATAAGATCAGATTTTTCTAGTCTCACTGTTTCCCTCATAGGTGTTGCATGAAGGCTCCTGTGTGTCCCACGCTGACTGTCCCTGTTCACCGCTGTCCCTGCTGACTGGTGACCAGCACTGGAATGTCAGTACTGAGCATATCACAGAATCTCTGCAGCCACCTGGGACGGTCATTCAGCACCTTTGCAACACATGGTAATTCACACAGTTTCATCCATGCATTCAATGATTTAACTTTTTTTTTTCAGCCATCCGTGTTGTGAGCAGCCAGACTGTCCTGTAGGATTTGGACCTGGTTATATACTCACATATTCATGAATTAATAATAATAATAATAATAATAATAATAATAATAATAATAATAATAATAAGATGCAAATACAAGAATAAAAGATATGGTGCCGCGTAATAAATGAATAATTATTAGATTGTTTTTAGGGACGGGTTTGGGAGGGGAGAGGGAGGTGTTTTATTTTGTGTGGCATGTAAAGTGTTCTAAGTAAATAGGATAAATAGGTTTGGAATTATTTTTACAACTGAAATTATTTTTTTGTTATTACAGAGGGAAAGTACCGAAAAAAGGTACCATTGGGTACCGGAACCAAATTCCAGGTACCGGTACCCAACCCTACCCACTGTGAAGTTGACCATGGTCTAATTTATTTATTATAAATGTACCAAGCTATCCCAAGTAACTTGATTTCTGATAGTGTTACGGAGCATTGGCAGAGTTGAGTTTCACTGTCTCTGTCAAACTATACAGTCAACAACAATCTGGTTTGCTACAGTGATATCTGCTGTAATAGATAGTCCGGCATGCAGCAGACATGCCGTACAGGTACAGGTAAGTCATCTCATCTCCCTCACAGTGTGTTGATACTCATTTGATATATTCTGATGGGCTCAGCTGTGTGATATGATGCTTGCTTTGGTATCTCCGTGTTCAATAATATCAGCCTTGCTGGTTTCCCCTCATATTATTTCACTCACCTGATTCTTCTTTCTCCAGTGTGTGCCAAAGAGGAGTGTTCAACTGTACCTCCAAGTTCTGTGATGGTGAGTGATTCTCAGTCACAGCTGTTCTTACTGAACACATTTCTTGCACTTTATAGGCCCTCGGTTCTAGCATTGACAGCATCAGCAACAATAATCAGTGGTTGAACTGTCAGGACCATGATAGATATGTCAACCTATCTGTAGTTAGTAAAAGCTGCTGCAACAGTTGGCTCAAATAACTGAGCGACAGTCACATCAATCACAGCCTACAAAGGCCATTACTGGGTTTTTGTTTCGTAAACATGTGATACCATCTTAAACTAGCAGGGGGAGAAAGAGATAAAAAGAGGATGGGGAGCACAGTGTCGCAAAGTGTATCTTCATAAGAGATTAGGTTTATATTATGTCATGATTTGACCAGCAGGGCCTTTTATCCTCCTCCTGTCTTCTCTCTACTGGATTTGGCCATAGTGAAATCCCTTTTTCTCAGAGAGCAGTGTTTAACAGCAGAGTTTAAAGGGCAATTCAGGTATTTGTCAACCTCTGAGTTATTCTCATATTTTAACAGTTGATCATGATGAACATTTTATGTAACACCTCCATAGTGAACATGGGAAACACACTCAGTGTTTAAGGAGTGTTGCTTCCTTCAACTTTTAATAGAACTTCAGTTACTTCATTTATCATGTTAAAAAAACAAAAAGTGATTGTAGTAATGACAGCACATAGGTTGTCACGATACCAGAATTTTAAACTTCAATACGATAGTATTATAAGAATCTGACAGTAAATCGTAATTGGTGTAACTGTACAAAAAACTAACCCAGTAAAACACACTAGATATTAGTTGTGGAGCAATTACTCTCCCTTTATTGGATGGTGTAAAACTACAAAGTATGTGCTTGATTTTGATCATTACTAATTGGAGAAACTTGCTGTCATGAACCGTCTTGTGACATTTGCTAGTGACCCCATTCCCACATGAATAGAAACCGCAGTTTGTGCATGAATACAGTCGGTGGTTGTTCTTGCCAGAGTAGGTGATTCCCAAATCTCTACAAAGGAGTTAATGAGTAAGTGTTATCATGATCAATTGTAATAATAGACAAAAATAAGATCCGGGTTGACAATTACTGGAATTTGCCTTCAACCCCCAACAGGTTCTGTCTCTTTCAAACAGAATGATACAAACGTGTATTTGGGTTTTTGTGTGGGAGTCCTTTTTCTTGCCTTCTCCTTAAAGGAATTCGCCACCATTTGTTGAAATAGGGCTTATCACGGTCTACCCTGGCTGTAGATAGGTGGGCCAACGCATTTTTTGTCTCACTGCAAGTAATTAGGTTGTTTTTTTGTCTTTTGTTGGCTCACTTTTACTCACAACATGCTAACCGGCAACATAGGATTCCATTCACTACGCTAAGCTAACTAGCGGCGCCGCTGCCGGTGTTGCACCGGACTAAAACAATGCATGCACAAAAAATGCGTTGGCCCACCTATCTACAGCTAGGGCAGACCGTGATAAGCCCTATTTCAACAAACGGTGGCGTATCCCTTTAATGCTCAATTTTCTCCAAGAGACCTCTGAAACCAAATCTAAAAATACAGCAAGCTGTCTTTAATGAGACTTTGTTCGTCATAGCTGGGGCTGTGGCAGAGTCGCCGTTGGGGGAAACAATCCTTTCCCCTTGACAGGATAACATAGCGTTAACCCAGTATGGACTACTCAAAAGCACTTTTGCCACTTGACAGAGCAAGATACTGAGCCATATGGGGTCGGATTGTCCGTACATTATAAGCGACTGGACAAATGACCTAACATAATGGCCAGAGGTGTCATTTCCCCACATTTTTTGTTTACGTTAGCTACCTGATTGAGTCTCCAGGTAGGAGACTCAAGGTAGGTAGGAGACTGCTGTGCCACGCTACATCCTGTAACGCCCTGCAGCGCCCTGCTATGACATGAACTACTACGACTACCATTTATAGTCACTGTTTCATTATCTTTATTATGACTATTATGTCCACTGTTCATCACATCCCCAACATTAATGAAAAGAAAAATGTGCATAATCTTATTGTTTCATTCAGTATTATTAGTAGTAGATGTTGCCATTAACAAATGGCTTTAATAAAAAAAACAATGTGGGCTTAATATCTGTAATATAATAATATATATAATATTCCTCGAGCTGAGGAATAGTGCTCAGTTGACACATACTTCTAAATGCTGCTTTATTGCTCCAGGTAAATTAATGTAAAACTAACACTGACCTAAGCGTGTTCATATTTTTCTCCCACCCTCTCCCCCTGCAGTGGACTGTGAGTGGGCCAGCTGGTCCCAATGGAGTCCGTGCTCAGCAAGCTGTGGTACGGGGCAACAGATCTCCACCAGAAGCATCCTGCAACCCAGCCAGTACGGAGGGGCCCCATGTGAGGGCCCTGACCACCACACAAAAACCTGCATGGCCCCTGACTGTGGTGAGTGAGAAGAGGGGAGATGAAGGACGTTTTATTGTTCATTGTGGCGAATCAATTGTGACTAAGCTGCTAAAAAATTATTATATTACATTGTAACAGTTGATCAAAAAAGTACTTACAGCTCACTGTAGAATTATAGTGCTTATGCTGGATAGAATCGAAAAATCTATGTATATAATGCCTTTCCTGCAGAAAATGCGTGTGAATGCTGAATAGCTAAATTGCTAAAGCTAAACTGGAGTAATAGCTTACATCTGTAATAAGAAGTTGAAGTAGTGAAAATAGTTAGAAAAGTGGGAATGATTTTAATAAGTATGAATTTCATTGACAAGTTGAATAACACCACTAATGCAAAAGAGATGTGGAATAATTAAAGTTTAATAATAATAAAAGCTAATGCTAAAGCAAAACTGGATTGCTGGTTAAAATGTGTAAGAAGGTGAAGTTGTAAGAAATGTGGAAAAGTGATAATTGTTCTAATTATTATGAATGTCTTTAAAAAGTTGAATAATGGCCATATTCTATGAAAGTTGTAGATGTTACAACCTTAGTGACACAGCGGTGGCAAGCGAGCGACATCCATTCGGCACACGGCGGCACCACAGCGGCACCACAGTGGCAAACGTCTGCAGACTGCAGTTCAGTGAAGCTCCCGCATAGCACAAATATCTTTTTTCTCTGTCTATTTTAAAATGAGTCGTGAAGACAACAGCATTGGTGTGAAAGGGGCATAACGGGCAGGCCATCTGTATATCACATTGCCAGACCTATCTCCACAACAACACAGTGTACACAGCTCGCTGCGTGAGCTAAAGTTTTTGACAAATACTGGCTGTATTAAAAAAAAGCCGATGCTAGGCCCCGGGATAGCTCAGTTGGTAGAGCAGGCGCCCATATATAGAGGTTTACTCCTCGACACAGCGGGCCCGGGTTCGACTCCGACCTGCGGCCCTTTGCTGCGTGTCATTCCCCCTCTCTCTCCCCTTTCATGTCTTCAGCTGTCCTGTCAAATAAAGGCCTAAAAATGGCCAAAAAATAATCTGTTACACTTTACTTCAAGGTATCTACATAAGAGTGACATGACACTGTCATGAACGTGTCATAAACATTATAAACAAGTCCTAAACGTTTCCTTTAGTAAGTGTTATTTCGGTTTTTGTCATGACAAGTTATGGTTAGAGTTAGGGTCCATGTGTCATGACTGTGTCATGACAGTGTCATGTGTTCATGACAGTGTCAGGCCACTCTTATGTAGATACCTTCAAGTAAAGTGTTGCCAAATAATCTTAAAAAAAAAAAGAAGCCAATGCTGCGTTAAACTTTAGGGTTTGCACTAGCGGTGTAACTGGGGCTTGTGGGTTCCTTTTTGTTGGGGCATTTCGATGGAGAAATCTGCTTTTGCTTCAGCATTATTTGTGCTTTGTGTGATACGCTCTGATGCAGACATCGAGTGACTAAGTTTCTTTTTGTTAATTAGAAAACACCTGTGCACAATAATTAATTGAAACGACACGTTTGCTGTGGTGTCACGCACAAAGGGGCTCTGTGGTTAGTTCACAACAGTCTGATGCTGGTAACACAACAACCAGTGGATCTGCTGTGTGTAATTGTGGCTTATCAGTGACTTATTCACTCCTGTTTGACTTTTTTCCTGTGGAGGCTTTATTTTTTTGGCTCATCCTGACTATCCTGTTATGATGAAGTTACCAGCTTTGACCTTTATTTAAAATTAAAAAACAATAATTTCTGTCTCCACCCCCTTTTGATTCCCCGTCCTCCCTTTCCCCCACCAATGTATCATTAAATTCTCTCCACAATTTCCCCTCTCCATCCTCCCATCTTTCTGTCTCCTCTTCCCTCCTCTTTCACTGTTCTCACTCCTTTCCCTCTTCCCCGAGCGTGTCCTGAATAAAAAAAAAAAATAAAAAAAATGAAAAAAAAAGCTCGAAAAGAGGATCCCGGATCCAGCGCGAGGGAGCTGCCAAGACATTTACTCCTCTCCTCCTGTCAACTGCAGCCGCTCCGTCGAGGGCTGCGGTGTTGGGAGGGCGCTTTACCCAACACTGAGGGGGTTTGGGGTCATCCCCGCCCTCTGTCCCTGCCATGACCCGGGCATCCTGCGCGGAGGTACACACACACACACACACACACACACACACACACACACACACACACACACACACACACACACACACACACACACACACACACACACACACACACACACAGGCTTACACTCAAAGTAAACAAACATCTGCTGCCCAGCTAACTTGGCAGCTTTGACTCATTGTGTCTGCCTCATTGTGTCGTGCATCTGAACCTTTACCATTACCATGGTCTCATTGTGTTATTTAACTCAGGGCCTATTAGAAGATGAGTGACGTGCCCCACGGGCCACATTACACCACAGTGCCTTTCCACCTCTCAGCCATTGGGGGGAGGGGGGAAAAGCAGATGGTAATACAATATGTAGTGAAGCTGAAAAGCCAGCACTTGCTGACTCGACGGCAAGGAAGTTCTGTTAGAATTTTATTGATGATAATTATAGGATGACGTCAACTGACAAGAGTTTTCAGACCTCTTTTATCTCTCTTTGGTCTCTTTATTTTCTCTTTGTTTTTTTTTTTCCATACCCTTCGTTTTATCCTCCTCGTACCTCTTGTGCGTTATTACAGGATCCGTTTATCTCTCCTTTGCTTTTCTTTTTCATCCCCATTCTCTTTTTTTTTTTTTTTTTTTTTTTTTTTTTTTTTTTTTTTTTTTTTTTTTTTTTTTTTTTTCTTTCTTTCTTTCTCTTCCTTCATCTACCCCTCTGTCATTCTTCCTATCTCACTCTTTCTTTCTTTCTTTCCGCCTGTCTACACTGTTTCTCTCTCACTGTCTGTCAGCTGGTGATGACTAATGTCAATATAAAGACCCTCTATGGTTTTCTAATTAACTACCTCATGACTATTAAGCCAAATGTCTGTGTGAGCCAAAAAGGCACTCCCTAGTTGGTGCCTTTGTACGGGTCAAAACTGGGCACTGTTAATGATTCCAATAGCTAACACACACAGAATGAATGAATGAAACCTTTATTGCCCCGAGGGGAATTTGTTTTGCACTCAAGGGAGCCACATTAAACTTTAATCACATACAACAGTAAATAACCACAAACAATAAAAACCACACCAAACATCCAACAACAAAGAAGACGTAGAGGATACAGAAAACACAACAATGACAACAACAACAATGCAGCAATGGTGGTGACACGCGTCCAATAGCTAAGATGACTTAATAAATAATTAAATAAATAATCAATATTATAAAATGTCTATGTGCCTGTGTCTGATCTGTTCAGTAACTGAATGCTCCTCTGCACAAATTATGTAATGGCACCTTTGGTTTTTGTTAGGGGCATTCGAAATCTATGTCCAGAGGGGAGGGGAGAAAACTCTGAGCAAAGTGGGTGGGATGGATCCCCCAGTATCCTCAGGTCCAGATTGAGGGTATACTGTTCTGTGAGGTTGGAGATGCTTTTAACATCGCATCCAGTAATTTCCCTGCCTATTTTAGTCACCTTGTCCAGCATGTTCCTGTTCTAGACAGAAAGACCCCCCCCCCCTCCCGCCAGCACTGGATGGCGAAAGTCACCATATTCTGAATGAAAGTTAAATAAAACAATGTCAGAGTTGTTGTCTGCATTAAAACTATGCAGTTTCCTTAAAAATACATAATGTAATCTGTATTATTTTTTATGTTATGATTACAGCATCATAAAGGGCCTCCATAACCTAAACTATGCACAGAGGTGCAGGCAGAGCTTTATCCTGTGCAATGACCAGTTGCACTTTGTCAAACCTGAACAGTTGAATTGACAGACTAACAGGCTATTGAGGGATCTTCATATTTCCTGCATTTCTGAAGTCTAGTAAGTAAATATTAACGTTGTGTGTGTTTTTGTTTACGTGAGCCAGGCCGGATCAGAGTGGGATGAAGGCTGTGTGACATGTCTCTGTGTGAACGGGAAGAAACTGTGCCAGTTAAGATGTCCGCCACTCAACTGTGATGAGGTAAGGCACACACACTGACACTCAGTACTAAATTGACATCTGAGGCATTAAGGCAGAAATCCTGTAAATATTGCTTTAAAGATGTCTTGCTTGCAGCATTGCTCTTAATGGCCTAATATACACATTAGAGGGATGGTTACCTTAGTAGGAAGCGTATAACAAAATCTCTACCAGCTGATAAATCATTTAATATCACTGATCATGCATCTGTTTATGCAGCTTCATCTCTCTTTACAGTAGAACGGGTCGCCTGGCAAACAGACTGAATGAGTCTTACTGTAAAGCTAGATCAGGGTTCACGTACAGATGCACGATCAGTCTCTCAGACAAACACATCTGTCCACTCAACCGGGGTGGTACAGTTCATGCAGCGTCTCTGTTGGTCACAAACATCTCAATTACTCTGAGCGGAGAGATGCTTTGCTCCCTCAAGATATGCTTAGTCAGAGATACCTGACTGCCGAACGCTGGCTAAAATCAATACCTGACTGTCCGATCCTCCCACAAGCCTGCACTTCTTCCTTTACCATGCCCTTCTTCCTGCCATGAAATACTGAAACCTGGTTTCCTCATTAAGAAATGAAAGAAATTGAATTTCATTCCAATATAACATATAACATACATTGTTCTGTAAAATGAATGTATGTTACGTAAAGCACACTTTTAGTTACAGTTGAAATTTTGAGTCAGATTTAAGAGCATTATATGCCAAGTATGGCATCTTCTTTAGATTTGAAATATTCATCAATTAACTTTTTGCATATGGTTTGGGTAATTGGATTGTCGTGCATGAGGGATTATGGGTACCAGTGCATGCTTGTCATTGTTAGTGAGAGCACATCACAGAAAAAAATGACTTCATTTCACAAATAAAGCTCAATCATGTGCATACTGTATGAGTGGTTAACAGCTGGTCATCTTACAAAAGATGATGAGCCAAGTGTTCAATTATGTATGTGCTCTGTAGAAACTAGATGAAGAAAAAAAGCAGAGGTTGATTGCACTGTGAGCTCCACAAAGTAAACAGTCTACTGAGTGTTCCACCTGTGGTGTACACTGGACCTTACACCGATGCACTGTGTTTCTGGAGGGACTCAGAGTTGTGTATCCCTCACCTCCCCTGGCAGTACTAAGTTATGCCTCAGTGAAAGCACTCCTTATCCCGGCCAATATGAAAAGGTCATTTATTGCACAGTGTTCCCTCTCCTGACAGGCTGAGAAGTGGTTACTGACAGTGCATTCTGTCATTTATGACTCAGCTTATAGTTAAAGAAGTATTTTACTGCTGGAAAGAGGGTCTTTTGATAAAACTGAGCTGTCTATGCAGTAGAATGGCACAAACGTTTTTTGAAATTGGTGCGACATGTCCAGAGAAAACAGAAAAAGAAGCTGTGATATTCCCTTTCGCTCAAAAGGTAGAAAACCGCACCGGACCAATAAACTCTCCCGCTGGTGGGGTAATGCGAGCACATCAAGCTTGTCCATATTGACACAGAATGGCAGCCGGCTGGTAACAAACAATCTTGTACAACAGTTAAACACTAAGCTGAAATATGTTTCTGAAAACATTTTAGGCAAGAAATGGACAATAGAGCAACCAAATCTTGGTTTCTATATATTCTATAGAAATACTCAATACTCAATACTCCTTCCGTATGTGGAAGTCTAGTCTCAAGTTCAAGTAATAGGCCCTGGGAAATACCTTGTTATGGGTCAAACTTGGAGGTTTGTCTCCGGCCCGTGAGTAGGGAGTTCATGGCACTGGTAAGATGAAGGGAAGTTGACCATAGTTATTATTATTATATTGTTATGATACAAAGTTGGTCGAACATCTACAAAGTATCTCTTTCACTATAATGCTTTAAGAAATATGAAATCTCCCGTGGCCGGGTTGGCTCAGTAGAGCAGGCGCATATATACTGAGAGGTTTATGTCTCGACGCAGAGGTCCAAGGTTCGAATCTTACTGTGATGATTTCCTGCATGTCTTCCCTTTCTCACCTAGCTGTCCTATCTAATTAAAGGCGGAAAAGCCCAAGAAAATGAAATCTCCCAATATTCCTCCAGCTGGCCCTTTTTAACGTAATGGATTGAAGGTTTGTTATTATATCGGGTGATAAAAGTTATCAGGATGATTTCTGCTCATTTCTCTTTCTGTACCAGACACATTAATAGAGCTCTGATGTCTATCTCACAACCTGTAGACGACACACATTGGACTACCCTTTACTTTAAATACCATGTGCCCTTTCATTTGAAATAACCAGGACTCCACTTTTCACACAATTTCTACCCCTTGCTGCATTAGACACACACACACACACAGACGCATACATACAACACAGGTTTTCTCAGGACTGTTCTGGATCTCTCTTCCTCAGTGGCTTCGCTCCCTCTGTCTACATCCTTTGTGTCCTTACGTCACTGTCTCGCTCTCTCACTATTGTTGGTCTTTATGTGGGTTCTAGCTCTTGGGCATGTTGGTCAGCCCATCACTTTGGACATTTTCACTAGCCTTGGCTGATTAGCAAATGTTAGCATCTCCTATGCTAAACTAAGATAGTGACCATGGTAAACATTATTATATTATCAGAATTCTAGCATTGCCATTGTTAGCACTTTTTGAGTACAGCCTCACAGAGATGATGATATTTCCTTTTTTGTTTTTTTTAGACAAATATTGACACAATTAATATGTTGTCCATGTAATTCTTGTCATTTTAATTATAAGCAACCTCAACCAAACGGTTGCTTATAATTTGTAAACTTGTATTGGGTATGTTATCCGAGTGGCAATGCTTCACCTGGGTGGACCTTATTTTTAGATTTTTTTTTTCCGAGAATTGGACGTTGTCCTTTCAAAAACTGCGTACTGTATATTAGGGGTGTGCCATATCATATTGTTCGCGATAATATTGGTATGTTTTTTAATGTCGTACAAAAAATGAATATCTTGATAATGGCATTATTCTGGCTTGTTGACATATTAATAAAAACTTTATATAGGGCCTTTCACAAAACAAGTTGTAGGCTGTGGTGAACAGGTGGTCTTTGAGGAGTTTTTTAAACATGTCCATGGATGACGTAATGACGTCATAACGTTGGTGGGAGAGTTACTTCCAAAAAGGGGAGCATCTTTAGTAGTGTGGAAGTGGTTTGGTTACCAAATATCAGATGTACAACAAACTACATGAATATGTAAGAGGTGCAAGAAGAATGTAACATCAAAAGGGGGCCATACAACAAACTTATTTTACCATCTCAAGCAGAAGTACCGGGGTTTTATAAATCAACATAAACGTCACAGTTTGCCTTTCAATATAAAATGTAAACAAAAAGTATCTCAGTTCTTTAGTATGTAAGAAAAAATATTAGCCTTGGTAGAAAATTACATTACAGTACAACACTATAAAATCAACCACAAACCATATGCTCTATTTTTCAGTAATTTGTCATATCACCTAGAATATCGCAAGAATAACCTGAAGTAATGTGATATTATATTAGAGCCATATCGTCCACCCCTACTGTATACTATATGTGTGCTCATTGTCACATGTTGAATGAAATGCATGATGCAAGTGGTTATGCCCAAATATAACTCCGTCCAATAAATTGGCTGTGAGTGTTGACTGGGTAAGGGAGATTATTTGAGTTGATTATATTTTGTTTATCACTAAATCTTTTGTTCATCACTGCATATGTCTGTTTTCTGTCTGAGACTGATTAAAGAATGGGCCATAACTCACGTTATCTCTCTCTCAGGGCGAGGTCAAGGTGGAGGAGCCAGGCAGCTGCTGTCCAGTCTGTAGAAAGCAGTTTCCAGGTTAGTACACCATACAGTATGCAGGAAAACACATCACACATCAACTTAGAGACTGTTCAGTGGCTCAATTGTCATCCTAAACCCAGGCTCATCTATGGTAATGCTACATAAATGGAACAATTAAAATACTTCTTGTTGTAAAACATGCACATCTCAAACAAACTCCAAAATTCCATGTCATGACTTCCAAACCATTTTTTGGATTTAAATATTCTATAGTTCATTTTATAGGAGGCTAAAACTACTACTTACTTAAACTACAGCACATTGGGGCTTTAATACTGTATCTCTCCCAGTGGAGGAAATGTCACATGCTGCGTGCATGGCAAAGTCACTGTGCTCTCTGGAAGGAACTCTCTGGCTAAGTCTCTTCTATTGTTCCTCCTTTTTTCATGCAAAAATGATGGTTTCTCATAATCTCCTTTTCCTTGCCCTCTGTTCCCCCCTTTGCTCTGTCCAATCTCATTTCGCCCCTTTCCCTCCATCCTTTCTGTGTTTCTACCAGACGAGCCCGTGCCAGAGTGTCGTCGCCATGTGCAGGTCAAGAACATCACCAAGGGAAACTGTCGGCTTGACAACGTGGAGGTCAGCTTCTGCCGGGGACGCTGTCTGTCCAGGACAGATGTCATCCTGGAGGTACAGAGAACACACAAAGACAAGATATTCCTCTCTGAACATGACGAGTATTGACTTTAACATGAGGGAAAGCTGGTAGCACAGTAAACATCAATGCAGGCAGCAAAGTGGACTAAAAGGGACCAGAACTGGAACAGAAAAAAAGCTGTTGGTTATAATTGTTTGGAAATTGCCCATCTGGACTGCACAGCTAATAATGTTTAATCATGTAGTGCAATAACCACCTCTATAGTCAGATATTTCTGCAATATTCATTTAATTAAAAGTCTACCTACCTGGCTACCAGCCATTGTACCCTTCCACAATCTCTCTCCTCTTCTTAAACTAATTGGAAACACAAGCACAACTCCCAAGAAGCTACCTTCATGCAAAACACCAAGGCTGGGGTATTTCAAAAGTTACAAAAATACCAAATTACCACCTAATTCTCAATGATGTGCTTGAATTGTGTTTGAGCTGTCTAGGTTATCTACTATTATTACAATTGTTAATATCATTATTATTCATCTTTATAATGTAAGATCACCAAAAGGTCTAAGTCTAAGCAATAGGAGTCATTTAAAACCCACAGATAATTGTCAACTGACTCTGCAGTTCCCCTCAGCTCTATGAAGCATTTCGGCATCTTTCAGTTCTGTGATTTGATTTTACCGCCTGCAGCTTCACTCTTACTGCTCTTATTTCCACCAAACGCAGACAGACACAGCAACAAGCTGGTGAACATGTGGAGTTGAGCAGCTAAAAAGCCAGATGTTTCCCTCGGGGAGTTGTGAAGCCCTAACAGAGCTAAAAGAAGAGTGATACTGGACTTACAAGTGGACAGACATTGTCTCCAAATGAATGCTGCTTGCTCTGTGTGTGCTGGATGTATACATAAGCAACCCTTTGCTAACACTTTATATAGTCATAACATGTCAGTGCTGTGTTTACAGCTTCTAACCCCACTTCCCCAAGTGGCCAAAATAATTGCAATTTCTAATTGCTCGACTATGTTTAGCAGTCTGCCGTTTGGTTATTGGGCTTATCGGAGCTCATTTGCTGACAGCTGGCTGAAATTACATTTATGAAAGACACATTTGCTGGACAATGTAACCAACTAGCTAAAAGAGGCTAAAAAGCTCTGTGGAGCTGCATAGTGCGATTCTAATTCTCTGTGGCTTCTTCAGTGTGAGCGACCCCTTACACATTACACGTCTTGATATGATTCTTTGTTAATATAGAAAATATTTCCATGTGGAGCTTTAAACTATAGTCTGATGTTGATGATTTTGTATTTTCAGGTGATATTGTATTGCCTGTTGGTGTGTGATATACTATATATATATATACTATATTGAAGTTAGAATCTATTTGTCCTTAATACTGTAAACTTTAGTCCACACTCTCTCATTTTGTCATTGAATAGGTCAGGGGTTCTAATTTCTTCATCTGCTTCCTCTCTCCTCCTATATTAATCCTGCTGATACCATTTCCCCTCCTTTAAACTCATCCTCCTTTTTTCCTCTCTTCCTTGACTTCCAACCCCCCAATGTTTTTTTTTTAATTCTATAATTCTCCAATAACCTCCTCCTCCTCTAATTTCACCCTCTCCTCATCATATTCTCCTCTCCTAATTGGCTCCCTCCACCTTATCCCTCTGGCTCTCCTTTCACCTCTTCTCGTCCTTTTGCTTCACTCCTCCTCTTCCATCTATTCATTCTCTCTTGTCCTCTCTCCTTCTCTACAGGAGCCCTACCTCCAGTCAGTTTGCAAGTGCTGTAGTTACCGTTTGGACCCTGACCACCCAGTCCGTTTCCTCAGCCTTCAGTGTGAGAGTGGAGAGAGCGAGCCCATCGTCCTGCCCGTCATACACAGCTGCGAATGCGCCAGCTGCCAAGGTGGGGAAGAATGAATGTGGCTGAATGGATTTGCATGTTCATCTCTCACGTCAGTGTGAGAAGCCAGAGTTTGAATAGATGTAAAAATGTTTGTACGTCGCACACGTTTACACACTCCAGGCTCCCAGCAGACACAGAGGAATGGCAGGGAAGTGCTAGGCATGTTCCCAACAGGGAGAGTCAGGGAACTTGATTGAAAAATCGAGAAGTGTATTGCAGAAGGTATTTTACAACTTTTCTCATATGATATTTTCATTTTACTGATGGTGAAATAAAAGAGAAAACACCTTTGAGCGGGTTAAATGGACAGAAAACTTCTTCTTCCAATGTGGCTTAACGAATATAGACTAACAGCATGTAAGCCAAACATGATTCTTATCATTCTAAAGCCACTAGCTTTGGATAAAGTGAGAACAGTTTGTTTTCCATTCAGCACCATTATCAGCACTCCCATGCTGATGTGGGGATCATAGAACTGAGCTCATGAGTGGCCGACATGGCACGGTGGCTAATGAAGCTGAGGAACACTGTTAACATGTTATTACTGTGCAATGAAACCTGACAAAATCTCAGATTAAAGGCACACCATCTTGCTTAAACTATTGACCTATAATGTGTTGCGTGCACCTTTTCAGGTTTGGGTTCTTCTAAACATTTAAACAGCTCCAATTACAAACTAAGCCAGCTTTAAAGTGCCCATATTTTGAAAAGAAATCACTTTTTCTGGGATTTGGTTATTTTGTGTCTCTGGTGCTTCCACACGCATACAAACTTTGAAAATAATGTATCCTCTCTACAGTCTCTGGGTGAGCTGTTCAAAATCTGCACGGCTTTCTACGTCACTAGCCGAAACGAGGGGCCTAGGGGGCTAACCGTTAGCATGCTAGAGCTAGCATGCTAGCTTGTTCTCAATGGCAAAACACTGCTACAACACACACAAATTCACCCTAATCTACAAAATAAATTGTATAGAACTACACTCAACTAAAGGATTATTAGGAACACCCAACTAATACCGTGTTTGACCCCCTTTCGCCTTCAGAACTGCCTTCATTCTTCGTGGCATTGATTCAACAAGGTGCTGGAAGCATTCTTTAGAAATGTTGGCCCATATTGAGAGGATAGCATCTTCAGTTGATGGAGATTTGTGGGATGCACATCCAGGGCACGAAGCTCCCATCCACCACATCCCAAAGATGTTCTATTGGGTTGAGATCTGGTGACTGTGGGGGCCATTTTAGTACAGTGAACTCATTGTCATGTTCAAGAAACCAATTTTAAATGATTCGAGCTTTGTGACATGGTGCATTAACCTGCTGGAAGTAGCCATCAGAGGATGGGTACATGGTGGTCATAAAGGGATGGACATGGTCAGAAACAATGCTCAGGTAGGCTGTGGCATTTAAACGATGCCCAATTGGTACTAAGGGGCCTAAAGTGTGCCAAGAAAACATCCCCCACACCATTACACCACCACCACCAGCCTGCCCAGTGGTAACAAGGTATGACGGAACCATGTTCTCATTCTCTTTAGGCCAAATTCTGACTCTACTATCTGAATGTCTCAACAGAAATCGAGACTCATCAGACCAGGCAACATTTTTACAGTCTTCACCTGTCCAATTTTGGTGAGCTCATGCAAATTGTAGCCTCATTTTCCTATTTTTAGTGGAGATGAGTGGTACCCAGTGGGGTCTTCTGCTGGTGTAGCCCATCCGCCTCAAGGTTGTTCGTGTTGTGGCTTCACAAATGCTTTGCTGCATACCTCGTTGTAACGAGTGGTTATTTGAGTCAAAGTTGATCTTCTATCAGCTTGAATCAGCTGGCCCATTCTCCTCTGACCTCTAGCATCAACAAGGCATTTTGGCCCCCCAGAACTGCAGCATCCTGGATGTTTTTACTTTTTCAGACCATTCTTTGTAAACCCTAGAAATGGTTGTGTGTGAAAATCCCAGTAACTGAGAAGATTGTGAAATACTCAAACCAGCCCATCTGGCACCAACAACCACGCCACGGTCTAAGTTGCTTAGATCACCTTTCGGTCCCCATTCTGACATTCAGTTTGGAGTTCAGGAGATTGTCTAGACCTGGACCACACCCCTAAATGCACTGAAGCAGCTGCCATGTGATTGGTTGATTAGATAATTGCATTAACAAGAAATCTTACAGGTGTTCCTAATAATCCTTTAGGTGAGTGTACCTCCATGTCCCTGTTCTGCAGGGATTCAACGCAAAGTTGGAAGTGCGTCCTCGTTTAGAAGAAGTCTCCCGGCTAATCCTGCCTTGTACTGACTGAAGTTGGAGAGACAAACAGCTAGCTGATGTGATCCTTACCTAGCTACTGAGCATGTGCGACTGACAACAAAGATGTTACAGAAGTTGAGATGTCTCACTCTGTAGCTGAAACAGAGTGAGACATCTCAACTTCACAGGGTGAAAAGAGGAGCTGCAGCAATGTGCAGTACAACATATGGTGAAAATTAAACCATGTAAACCTATTCTGGTACAACCTCAAAATACAATTATGAACCTGAAAATGAGCATAATATGGCCACTTTAAAGACCTTAGAAATCCATTTAGTTCAGTTATCCACTTAAAGTATAAAGAACAGAACCCTGGGGCCACACCCCAATCAGTGATGTCACAGCAGGTGTTCAAAATGAGCAGTGGTCAGTGTGCTGCCTGTTAAAGGTGGAAACCCACTGAAATGGAGTGAAGGTGGCACATGAGTGGGCAGGTAGATGTAGGCTGTTACACTAGCTCAGTGGTTCCCAACCTTCAACTAAGATGTAGTAGCCCTTCATCAACACCACCTGTCATGTTCCAGATGGGTTCAGGTAAAGGGATTTAACACTATTGATCATGATATTTTGATTGATATTTCTACTGTGGCCCTGGAATTGTCAGCATTTAAGCCTGGTCACTTTTTTTCTTTTTTCAGTAGATTTGGTTAAGGTTGCATTTCCACTACTACCATTTGCAGTTCCAGAAGCTGAACACATCAACCATTAATCCGTTACCTGTAGTTATTTTGACGTCTGTCGTCCCTTGCTAACTAGTTTTTAATCTACTTTCTGTTTCTCTTCTTCACAGGAGGTGACTTGTCCAGACGCTGAGCGTGCGTGCGTGTGCGTCAGGGCGAGTATGAACACCAAGCCGAGTGGGAGCGCCACACTGAAAGCCAGCTGGGTGATGGTTCGTGAATTTTGGGAAGGACAGATCGTTGGATGGATTGTTGTAAAAATGTTGATGTACACATTGTTCTGAAGTCCTTAGTCATCATATGACTGGATGCTACTGCTGATCATAGAGTTTCTGTTCTGAAATGTTAACCTTTATTCTTCAACCTGCACAGCTTTTTTCTACTGTACAGTAATATTAAAGGACCTATGATACAATCCAACTAAGACCTATTATGCATTGAAATATGTTGTTTGTATGTTTAAAGAAAATGAAAACAACTATATGTGCCAGCAGTTTTCTTTAAGTTGGAGTTTACTCTCACTGTTTGATGAAATCTTTTTCAGTACAGTTCAGGTCCAATGGACTGGTCAGTAACCAGTTTCTACACATGGAGAATACTGTCAGCTGTCTGTCTTTTTATTATCAATTGTTCCAAAAAATACCCATGCCTTTTCCATCATGTATATCTTTGAACAGCACTTACAGTATCCAGCAGCATGTTGTAAAACTCCCAGTCCCTCCAATTCCCCTCATTTGCCCCCATCCTTCTCTTCTGTTACATACACCCAATTTATTCTAAAGAGAAAACCCAAGACGTTATCAGCAGCACTGACTTGTGAATAAAGATGAAATAGTTCCAGATTTCCTCATCAACACTATTTTAATACCACACAATGCACCAACTGTGTTTGGCTTTCATCACTTTCTTCACAGTTCAGAGCAATAACTAACTAAATCACATACGCGGAGATTGTGTTTCAGCCCCTGGTGGCTGAAGCGGGTAAGTGGATTGTTTAAAAAATGAGTGGAATAATTACTTCTGGCATGACCAGATATTTTATAAATAGTTTAAATAACACAAAACAACTAAATGGTGGTAGGTAACAGGGCATGAAATTAACACCCGCCAAATGCGGGTGAATTTTGCAATTGGCGGGTAACACTGTCAATCTACCTGCCACTTTGGCGGGTAGCCAATGAGAATTGAGTGATTCAGATGCCTAACTATCGGTAAGCAGGGTACGCGGTTGCTTACGGGCCTGGTCCAATCAGGGGCCCGCATCACTGGAAGACATTGATTGACAGCCGGGGCTCCCTATCGCGCAGCCACTGACCAAGTGGGAGGGAGAACAGGTCAAATTAATTTCCTTGTTTATGTTATGAAGACGAGACGTGTGTGTGTGTGACTCGAACATCTCACATTTACGAACAAAACGTACAGCGAAAGACACAATCACACACACACACACAAACCCACACAATCACACACGGTGGATGCAGGAAAAAACGCAGATGAGACCTACAGGATGACCTAATTGAGGACAGCTACTTGTGTTTTGTTGTTGTTGTGGTGTGCGTAGGCTACTCCTGATTTTGTCAGTCCTCTCATCTCTTATATGCAGTGGCGTAACGAGCCAACACTGGACCCCTATGCAGTATTATCAAGGCTGGCCCCCCTACTACAGCACGTGACGACGGCGCAATGTCCATGAGTAGGCTACCATGAATAGGACAGGACAAGATCATAGAGACACAGCAAGTCCTGTTTTTCTTTTATGAGGCAAAAAAAAAAACTGGCTGGTAAAAAGTCACTTTGGCAGGTGGATTTAAAAGTCCACCTGCCAAAGTGACTGGTGGTCAAAAAAGTTAACTTCATGCCCTGGTAGGATTTAATATAGGCCTACTGCTTTAATAAAAAAAATATTTTTTCAGGGCTCTGGCTCACACCTGAGACCATAATGCAGGACGCCAAAATATGAAAATGACTGTTGCACTAGTCTGGATATCTTACCGTGCCAACGTTGCAATAAATGTTGCCTAAATGCCACGTATATACATTTGCTGTCAGCTTACTACTTCATTGTTGAGATTTTGATTCATTGTCTTTTATACGTTTTATTCCACATTGTTTAAACGGCGAAGTGGATCTTCTGATCGCTGTGGATTACTTTTTTTCATGTCATTGGATTACGGCAAAATATAGATCTTCTTTTCTTAATGTGTCTTAACATTTTATGGTGTGATTGCGCTTGGTTTCTGCGTTTGGAGAGGCATCTCAACACACTGTAAGTCCAACACTGAGTGTTCACTGTTACATTTGAGTTGAGTTGAAGTGTCGGGGCATTCCGCCACCGGCTGTCTATTATGTTCCAAGACAGCCGTGCCGCGATTGGATTTCATAAGGGCGGATTGTTAAATTGTTAAAAATATTTAATCGCGATTAATCGCATTAATGTCATAGTTAACTCGCAATTCATCGCAATTAAGCGCACATTTTTATCTATTCTAAATGTCCTTTGATTTCTTCTTGTCCCATTATTTTTTCTCATTTTAATGCTCTTATCAACATCCAACTCCAATCCAACTTTATTTGTCAAACGCTTTAAAACAACCAAAGTTGACAAATGTGCTGTACAGAAGAATAAATAAAACATCACAAATAAAAGACATAACAAATTGACATGAGTAAAAATAATAGCTGCGCAATAAAAAGCAATGAAAAAAATTATTAAATGAAGTAAATAAAATCGACATCTTACTACTACAGTGGGTACGGAAAGTATTCAGACCCCTTTCAATTTTTCACTCTTTGTTTCATTGCAGCCATTTGCTAAAATCAAAAAAGTTCATTTTATTTATCATCAATGTACACTCAACACCCCATCTTGACAGAAAAAAACAGAAATGTAGAAATTTTTGCAAATGTATTACAAAAGAAAAACTGAAATATTACAATATCACAAATGACCAACAATGCCCTGTCAAAAGGAAAGAGTCACAGGCTCAAACTGGTCAAAAACAGCAGAGCAGGGGACAGAGATTGAGGGGTCATAAGCTGAAGGTGAGATTTGAGCCCTAATTGAAGTGACCTTATCAATAAAAAAGTGAAGGAAGTTTTCACACACAGCAGCGGACGCCTCCATACAGGCAGTCTGCGGGCCATTTAGAAGTGAGTCAATAGTGTTAAACAGTCCTTCCAGAAAAACGTGATTATGCGATCCGCATATTTATGCCGGGGCCGCACATTTTCAAATATGCCGCACTTTCGCCGCATAAATTGCTGATTTCCACGCAAAATATGCGGGGCTTGCATGATTTCATAATCCCCACATTTTCGTTGCAAAAAAGTCACATATAACTTAGCAGAAAGTTGAAAAATGTTGCGTTTACTTCACACAAGAGCAGCCATTTTCCTCTGTTACCATGGGAACGTTATGAAGTGACGTAATTACGTGACGTAAACATCATCAAAAAGCAGGGTGTTGGGGAATCACATTTTTTCTCTTTTTCATCAAACCGCAGTTTTTGCAAGTTCCCGCAATTTCATTGCATAAAATTGCATAAATATCCCGCATATTCCATTGCATTTTTTAAGAAAACGTGCCGCATAATCAAAGATTTTTGCCCGCAAAAATCACAAAATAACTCCGCATTTCTCTGGAAGGACTGGTTAAACAAAACACGAGGCTTGTGACAGTTTGACAGGATAATATCTGAGAAATGTTTTCTTTTAGCATCTTTCACAGTTTTCTGATAATGACGCCAGCAGTCCCTTAACATTTGAAAAGACGCCTGCAGTTTGTCCTTCTTCCACTTGCGCTCAGCTCTATGGCATTCACGTCTGACAGTATGAGTTGTGTCGTTTAGCCAGGGCTCAGATTTAGTTTTAGGCTGCCTGGATTTTAATGGAGCCACAGTGTCTAAAACAGTTTGACAGGTGGAGTGAAACCATGAGCTAAGCTCCTCTGTATTGCACACAGACTCAGGAATGATGGAGTTCTGAGTAAAAGCAACCGAGAACCGAACAGCAGTGGAAGGGTTAATAATGTGACAGAGCTGAGTAGCAGCGCCAGGTTTAACTGTATTACAGGCAAGAGCAGCCTCAAATAATACAGGCATATGGTCAGAAAACACTGTGTCACATATCTCTAGATTAAAAACGGGCAGACCATATGATAAGACATGATCAAGTGTGTGTCCATGTTCTTGTGTGGATCCAGACACAGATTGCACAAGATTAAAAGAATCAATGAGGTTTAAAAAACCCTTTGCCATTGGCTTTTCAGGACAACACAAATGAACATTAAAATCCCCTATATATCCCCTATATATATATATATATATATACAGTACAGGCCAAAGGTTTGGACACACCTTCTCATTCAATGCGTTTTCTTTATTTTCATGATTATTTACATTGTAGATTCTCACTGAAGAACAAAACTACGAATGAAAACATGTCTTATATTTTAGATTCCTCAAAGTATGAGCTCAATGAGCTTCATGAGGTAGTCACCTGAAATGGTTTTCACTTCACAGGTGTGCTTTGTCAGGGTTAATTAGTGGATGTTTTCCCTTATTAATGGGGTTGGGACCATCAGTTGTGTTGTGCAGAAGTCAGGTTGATACACAGCCGACAGCCCTATTGGACAACTGTTAGAATTCATATTATGGCAAGAACCAATCAGCTAAGTAAAGAGAAACGAGTGGCCATCATTACTTTAACAAATGAAGGTCAGTCAATCCGGAAAATTGCGAAAACTTTGAATGTGTCCCCAAGTGCGGTCGCAAAAACCATCAAGCGCTACAACAAAACTGGCTCACATGAGGACCGCCCCAGGAAAGGAAGACCAAGAGTAACCTCTGCTGTTGAGGATAAATTCATCCAAGTCACCAGCCTCAGAAATTGCAAGTTAACACCAGCTCAGATTAGAGACCAGATGAATGCCACACAGAGTTCTAGCAGCAGACACATCTCTAGAACAACTGTTAAGAGGAGACTGCGCGAATCAGGCCTTCATGGTCAAGTAGCTGCTAGGAAACCAATGCTAAGGAGAGGCAACAAGCAGAAGAGATTTGTTTGGGCCAAGAAACACAAGGAATGGACATTAGAGCAGTGGAAATCTGTGCTTTGGTCTGATGAGCCAAATTTAAGATCTGTAGGTTCCAACCGCCGTGTCTTTGTGCGACGCAGAAAAGGTGAACGGATGGATTCTACATGCCTGGTTCCCACCGTGAAGCATGGAGGAGGAGGTGTGATGGTGTGGGGGTGCTTTGCTGGTGACACTGTTGGGGATTTATTCAAAATTGAAGGCATACTGAACCAGCATGGCTACCACAGCATCCTGCAGCAACATGCCATCCCAGTATTTGCCCAGTATGCACAGGTGCGTTGTCCGATACCTGATGTGAGCTTTACACATAGTGGGAATTGCTCCCTCTCTCAACCTCATCCTCCTTTTTATTTTATTTTATTTTTACTTATGTTTTGTTTTGTTGGTAATGGCAGTATGTGGGTGGTGTGGGTGGGATGGGATTGATTCTCAAATAAGAAAACAAAAATCAAGACACTGTACCTAAATGAATGGATCTGTATTGTCTTATCTTTCTTGAATAAAAACATGGTTTAAAAGAAATCCATGTTTTTTTCTTCATTCGACACAGCAGGAAAGATTGGAGAGTTACAGGGAGAAATGCATAACCAATGCATGTGATTTATGCAACTTCCAATGTGTGGAGTCTGCAGCTAAATAAAAAAAAAAAGGTTGTTTATATAACCAGCCACAACAGGCTTATTTATGAAAAAACACAAAATCAACTTTTTTTTTAAATGCTCTTTATTCTTTTCTTAATACATGGATTTAGTTTCTTTCACAAATTTAAACATTGCACAAAATCTCATAAGGCTGTCACATTGTAAGACATTGGGAAGAATAAATCTGACCTTGTATATTATAAATTGATTGTTATATAATCTGAGATCCTTGCAAAAATTGTATTAGAGCCAAAATACTTTTTTGGGAAACCCCCAAAAAACACCTCTAGACTCCTGCATAAGTGCCATTGTAAAAGAATGGCTTGTCTGTCACACAGTGACCTACGACCTCAGGTGTCCATCTCTGGATCTTGGGCTTGCCGTCCTGTCCCGGCCGGACAATGATGGTGCTTCTGGAAGACAACGAAGGGTCTTCATCGAAGAAGTTGAAGGGCCGCAGGAAGAAGCCCACTGCGTTGCCGGGTGTTGCCGTGTTGGGGATGTCTTCTGAATGAGGCACATGCAGGAAGCCCACTGTCACCCAGGCTACCAGGTCCTGCACAAAGGAGAGCAAACATTACATGACAAGTTTTAGAATACGACACATTACAGGTGGGGTTTATACTTAAAAGTGCAAACAGAAGAAAATGTCAGCATTCGTGAGTTACCATCATGGTGAGTGACCAAAACTGATGAACAGATTCTTTTAGGAAGAGCAAAGATAAACCAATGACGTAACCTCTAAAACACCCCCACCCCCGCTTGTAAACCACAGTTTTAGGAATCCATTTAACACATCACAAAGGATGCTGTCCATTAGTGGATTGTGACTCATGCACCAGTACAAAAGGGGGCATTTAGCCTGAATCATCACTAACCCCCCAAAACTCAAAAACCATGTAACAATATTGTGATTGAATTGTTACCGGAGTTGGTGATCATAAGATGCTATTGTATCATCTAATAACGTTCTGGATAGACTTATGCTCACAGATTTTGAAGTAATTGATGCTTGTTGACAGTGTTAATTCAGTGTGCCGATGTGCAATAGGCACAATGACTATTGTTTCTCATACTTATTGGGGGAATGCTGTTCTACAGCATTCCACCTATTGTTATTCGGTTCTTTATTAGTGGGAATGCTGTTCAACAGCATTCCAACTATTGTTATTCGGTTCTTTATATACTTCTTCTTCTTCTTATTGGGGGAATGCTGTTCTACAGCATTCCACCTATTGTTATCCTGTTCTTTATTTATTCTTCATTGGGGGAATGCTGTTCTACAGCATTCCACCTATTGTTATTCGTTTTTTTATTAGTGGGAATGCTGTTCAACAGCATTCCAACTATTGTTATCCTGTTCTTTATTAGTGGGAATGCTGTTCAACAGCATTCCAACTATTGTTATCCTGTTCTTTATTGGGGGAATGCTGTTCTCTCCTCCTACATTCTTCCACCTACAGACGTGATTCAAATTTTAAAATGTTCAGAAAATATTCAGCTATTCGGGGTCTACTTTTCAGTTTGATATCTTTAACAGTTTTTGTAAAAAAGCTGTTTAAGTTTAGTGATCATTTCAGGAAATTTTATCGATTAAACAGGGTGTGTATTGCGCTGCTTAGAGTGGATGATGTCATAGCTAGAGGGTGAAGCTTCGAAAAAATTATCTTTGTCACTTCTCAATAAATTGTTCTCACGCCCACAATATCTACTTGTCATACACAATTTATACATCAAAACGTAGGTATTTTTGTCTAGTTTCAGAAGATCTGCTCAGTTATGCAATACGTCTCATACTTTTGGCTCAGCGAACTTCCAAATGACAAGATATCCATTTCTTTCTTCATTGGCTCCAATGTTAAAACTCGTGGATATTTCCCCGCCGAAACACTGAACGACCCACTTTTGAAATCGCTGTTATAAGCCACATATTTACGTTTATCCATATAAATTTTTATACCGATACGTTCACAAAGGCCGTGGTGCTCGTGCTCGGATCACGTCATTTGACTGATAGCAGTTATCGTATTTCCACTGTGAGGCTTTGTTTGAGAGCTCGCTCTCAGGGACTCTGAATAGCTGAAGCACAGCACAGCTGACAGATTCAGCAGGTGTTGCTCATCAACTTGATTACAGACATCAATGCAGGTTTATAAACATATCCACTGGCCATTGGTTACCATGACAACACTTTCACAGACACACCCAGATACTACAGGCTACAGGCCTCCTTCCATCTCTCTCTTTCCCTCTCTCTCTCTCTGTCTCTTTTTCTTTACCTCTGCCTCTCTCTCTCTTTCTCTCTCTCTTTTTCTCTCTCTCGCCTTCTCTCTTCATCCCTCCTTCTCCATCCCTCTCTTCCCCCCTCTCTTCCTTTCGCTCTCCATCTCTTTATTTCCCTCTCTATCCCTCTCTCTCTCTCTACCCCCCTCTCTCTCTCTTTCCTTCTCTTTCTCTCTCTTTGTCTCTCCCTCTCAGACCTCACAATATTCTACATATTTTGTCATTTTTCAGCTTTTAAAGCCAACAGTTCAGTTTAGCGTCAACTTTTAGCTTTTTAATGAAATTCATACTTCTTCAAACGATTTCCACTTTTTCTACTACTCTCACTACTTCAACTACTACAAACATTCACTGGCCAGTCGTTACCATGACAACAGATACACACCCAGATACTACAGGCAGGAATATGAACTTTAGTCTGTTTTCTCTCTTCTATTCTCTTGTTCTGGTCTGTCTGTCTGTCTTCTCTCTTCTATTCTCTTGTTCTGGTCTGTCTGTCTGTCTTCTCTCGCTCCCCCTCTCTATCTCTCTTTTTCCATCTGCCTCTCTCTCCCTCTCTATCTGTCTCTCTCTCTTTCTCTCTCTATCCCTCTCTCTCTCTTTTTCTTTCCTCTCTCATCCCTCCTTCTCCCTCCTGTCTCTACTCCCCTCTCTTCCTTTCTCTCTCTCTCTCACTCTCTTTCCCTCTCTCTCTCTGTCTCTTTCTTTCCCTTTGCCTCTCTCTCCCTCTCTATCCTCTCTCTCTCTCTCTCTCTCTATACCTCTCTCTCTTTCCTCTCTCTCTCTCTTTGTCTCTCCCTCTCCTTCTTCTCTCTCTTTGTATTTCCCTCTCTCTCATCCCCCTCTCTCTCTCCCCCTCTCTCTCATCCCCCTCTCTCTCTCTCCATGTCCCTCTCTCTCTCTATTTCCTTCTTTCTCCATCCCTCTTCCCTCCCTCTCTCCTCTTCTCACTTTGTGTTTCTTTTTCTTTTTGCTTGCTCTTCCTTGTTCCTGTTTTTCGCTTTGCTCCTTTAACGTATTTCACCTCTTTTTCAACTATTCTCACTATTTCAACTTCTTCTTACAGATTTCAGCTATTCATCCAGTTAGCTTTTAGCAGTTCAGCTATTCAGCATTCCCAACGCATTTTCCTCAGAGGAAATGCATTTTCGAAGTTAGTGGAATGCTGTTCAACAGCATTCCAACTATTGTTATCCTGCCTTTTTTGTAGTGAATGCTGTTCAACAGCATTCCAACTATTGTTATCCTGTTCTTATTAGTGGGAATGCTGTTCACCAGCATTCCAACTATTGTTATTCTGTTCTTTATTATTTGTTTCTTATTATTCGCGACGCTTTTTGGCTCTCTGTAACGCTCTGCATACTTTCACCTATTTAAACCATTCAACTTTTCAAATGTTCAGCTATTTCCAGCTAATGATGGGGCTTCTTCAACTTTTTTCTACTATTTATACTTTTTAAAATTTTAAGCTTTTTAACACTTTTTTAACATTGAAGTGAATGAGAGCAGCCTTCAACTCCTTAAAATCTTCTTCCGCTCCCAAAATTTTCCGCTCCTTCCATACTTTTCACCCCCACAGACGCCCCAACAAACTTTAAAATGTTCACAAGATATTCGTCTATACACTTTTTCAGTTTGATTTTTTTTAAAATTTATAAAAAAAGTATATGTAACACTTTTGCAAAAAAATAAAAATTAAGACATTTTAGTAACGTAATATGTTTTTCCCCTTCTCTCTCAAATTCGGGGGTTACCATCTTACGCCACAATCTTGCTTGGCATACACAATTTATACACCAAAACGTAGGTATTTTTGTCTAGTTTCCAGAAAATCTGCTCCAGTTTTGTGATACGCCTTACTTTTGGCTGGTTGAGCTTCAAATGACAAGATGTCCATATCGTTCTCCATTGTCCAATGTTAAAACCGTGGATATTTCCCGCGAAACACTGAACGAACCACTTTTTGAAATCGCTGATATGACCACATTTTTACGTTTATCCATACATTTTTATACCGACACGTTCACAAAGGCCTTGTGGTGCTCGGATCACGTCATTTGACCGATAGCAGTTATGGTTTTTCCACTGTGAGGCTTTGTTTGAGAGCTTGCTCTCAGTTCGGAAGCGCGGTGTTACAGGAGACATATTAAGACCAGGTGCTACGTTATCAGATCAAAGATAGTTTATAAACTGGACAGGGCGCTTAGTAACCATGACAACCCTTTCACAGACAGTCTACTGATTACTCCAGGCTTGCTGTAGGAGTCAACTAACTAGACTAACTATGATCA
This sequence comes from Perca fluviatilis, assembly GCF_010015445.1. Taxonomy (NCBI): domain Eukaryota; kingdom Metazoa; phylum Chordata; class Actinopteri; order Perciformes; family Percidae; genus Perca; species Perca fluviatilis. The sequence goes on along the minus strand of NC_053133.1, from coordinate 2,309,123 downwards.
TCAGGCTACATCATTTGTGTTCCACTTCTGTCTGTCTGTCTGTCTCCTTATCTGTCTGTCTCCTCCCTCCTTTCTCCCTCTTTCTATGCCTCCCCCTCCCCTTTCTCTTTTTCTCTGTCTTCCTCCCTCCACTGTTCCCCTCTTTCCTTCCTTTAGTCTCCCTCCCTCTGTCTCTCCATCCCTCTGTGTCTCCCTCCCTCTTTCTCTCCCTCCCTCCATCCTTCTCAATGTCTCTCTCTTCCATCACTCCTTCTCTGTCTGTCTCTCTCTCCATCCCTTCCTCTCTTTCACCCTCTCTCCCTTCCTTCTTCTGTCTCTCCCTCGTCAGGGTCTTTGTGATTTCATCCATGTAGTAGGCCGCCGTTTCTTTCAGCCAATATATCCACCTCTCAGCTCTTTAGGGTCATGCTTGTTTGTTCTACCCAATGGATATGGCTGATAATAATACAAAGTCTTTAAACTTTCAGCCTTTTTTAGGCAATTTTCAGTCAAAGTTGCTGTCTTTTCTTTCCTCTCCTCTCTTTCCTCTCCTCTTATCTTTATTCTCTTTCTCTCTCTTCTCGCGTCTCTTCTCTCCTGCTCTCCTTCTTCTCTCTTTCTCTCTTTCCTCTCTTTCTTCTTGTTCAGACCCATTCTTTTCACCTAATATATTTCACATCTCATCTCAGCTAGATTGATGCTTTTCGTTCTATGCAGTGTATATCTGATAATAATAAAAATATTTCTTCTTTTTTGTACTCTCACTTTACAGTATTACAGTATTAATTTGTTTCATATTTCTGCATATGTGATCTTATCAGTTAGGAAAATCTACTCAGACCTCACAATGTTCTACATATCTTGTCATTATTCAACCTTTAAGCAAAACAGTTCAGTTTAGCATAAACTTTTAACTTTTAATGAAAGCTCATACTTTATAAACGGATTTTTTTTCAACTATTTTCACTATTTCAACTTCTTCTACGGATTTAAGCTATTCGACCAGTTTTAGCTTTTAGCAATTCAGCTATTCAGCATCTCACGCCATTTTCTGCAGTAGAAATGCATTTTCTAGTTCTTCATTTTATTATTCAGTACCGTTTTGGTTTCTCGTAACTTCTGCATACTTTCACCTATTTAAACCATTCCACTTTTTCAAATGTTCAGCTCTTTCAGCTAATGATGGGACTTCTTCAACTTTTTTCTACTATTTATACTTTTTAAAATATTCTGCTTTTTAACACTTTTTTTAACATTAAAGTCAATGAGAGCGCCTTCAACTCCTTCAAACCTCTTCCTCTCCCAAAATATTCAGCTCCTCCATACTTTCACCTACAGATGCCAAACAAACTTTAAAATGTTCACAAAATATTCAGCTATCCAAACGTATCTTTTCAGTTTGATATCTTTACAGTTTTGTGAAAACAGCTGTTTAAGTTTAGTGATCATTTCAGGAAATTTTATCGATTAAACAGGGTGTATTGGCTTCGTTTAGAGTGATGACATCACAGCGAGGTGAAGCTTCGAAAAAATTATCTTAGTTCTGTCAAACTGCTCTCACGCCCACAATATTTACTTGTCATACACAATTCATACATCAAAACGTAGGTATTTTTTGTCTAGTTTCAGAAGATCTGCTCAGTGTTGTGATACGCCTTTTACTTTTGGCTGGTTGAGCTTCCAAACGACAAGAGTAACACAACTCCCGCCATTCACTCTCCTGTATAACTTTCTTTGCATTTCCGCGCAAACGCACCAGCGAACCACTTTTAAATCGCTGATATGACCACATTTTTATGTTTATCCATATAAATTTTATACCATTACGCGCACAAAGGCCTTGTGGTGCTCTGCATGACGTCATTTGACCGGATAGCAGATTATGGTCAGTCTGAGGCTTTTGTTTGAGCGTTCTCTCAGTGTTCGGCGGCGCGTGGGCTACAGGAGACATTAAGAGCAGGTGCGGTCGTAGGATCAAAGAGATGTTTATAAACATGGCCCCCGGGCCCTTAGTAACCATGACAACCCTTTCACAGACAGTCTACTGATTACTCCAGGCTTGCTGTAGGAGTCAACTAACTAGACTAACTATGATCATCAGGCTATATCATTTATGCGGTCCACTTCTGTCTGTCTGTTTGTCTGTCTGTCTGTCTCCTTATCTGTCTGTCTCTCCCTCCCTCTGTCTCTCCCTCCCTCCTCTTCTCAATCTCTCTCTCCTTCCATCACTCCTTCTCTGTCTCTCTCTCTCTCTCCTCCCTTCCTCTCTCACTCCCTCCTGTCTCACTCTTTCTCTATGCCTCCCTCCCCTCTTTCTCTTTTCTCTGTCTTCCTCCCTCTTCTGTTTTCCTCCTTCCTTCCAGTCTTCCCCTTCCTTCTCCTCCCTCTGTCTCTCCCTCCCTCCATCCTTCTCAATCTCTCTTTCTCCATCACTCCTCTCTCTCTTGCCTCCTTTCCTCTCTCACCCTCCTCTCTCCCTTCCTCCTTCTGTCTCTCCCTCCAGGGTCATTTGTGATTTGTGATTTCATCCATGTATATTATGTTATATATGTTTCTTTTCAGGCAATATATCCACCTCTCAGCTCTTTAGGGTCATGCTTGTTTGTTTGCCCTAATGAATGGATATGGCTGATAATAATACAATGTCTTTAAACTTTCAGCCTTTTTAATCAATTTTAGTCAAAGTTGCTCTCTTCCTCCAATGTTTCTATCTTTCCCTCTTTTCTCCTCTCCTCTTTTTCTCTCTCTCTCCTTCTCTCTTTCCTCTCTTTCTTCTTGTTAAGCCCCATTCTTTTCACCTAATATATTTCACATCTCAGCTAGATTTATGCTGTTTCTGATAATAATTAAAATATTTCTTCCAGCTTTTCTAACAAGCTCTTCACTTATGTAGGTAATGCAGTTTAGCTTCCAACTCTGAAATTTGCCAGATGTTTCAGCAGTGCAGTGCAATGCATTTGAGCTTTAAGATTTTTCATACAATTTGTTTCATATTTCTGCATATGTGAGTCATTATCTGTTAGAAAATCTACTCAGACCTCACAATGTTCTACACATTTTGTCATTATTCAACCTTTAAAGCAAACAGTTCAGTTTAGCGTCAACTTTTAGCTGTTTAATGAAATTCATACTTCTTAAAACGATTTCCACTTTTTCAACTATTCTTCAACTTCAGCTAAAGACCTCACAATGTTCTACATATTTTGTCATTTTTCAACTTTTATAGCCAACAATTCAGTTTAGCGTCAACTTTGAACTTTTTAACGATTTCCACTTTTTCAACTATTCTCACTATTTCAACTTCTTCTTACAGATTTAAGCTATTCATCCAGTTAGCTTTAGCAATTCAGCAATTCAGCATTCCCACGCATTTTCTGCAGGAAATGCATTTTCTAGTTTATTGGGGGAATGCTGTTCTACAGCATTCCACCTATTGTTATTCTGTTCTTTATTATTCTTCGCTTTATTATTCCGTACGTTTTTTGGCTCTCTGTAACTTCTGCATACTTTCACCTATTTAAACCATTCAACTTTTCAAATGTTCAGCTATTTCAGCTAATGATGGGACTTCTTCAACTTTTTTTCTACTATTTATACTTTTTAAAATGTTAAGCTTTTTAACACTTTTTTTAACATTGAAGTGAATGAGAGCAGCCTTCAACTCCTTAAAATCTTCTTCCGCTCCCAAAAATTTCAGCTCCTTCATACTTTCACCTACAGACGTCAAACAAACTTTAAAATGTTCACAAGATATTCAGCTATCCAAACTTATCTTTTCAGTTTGATACCTTTTACAGGTTTTGTTAAAAAGGTGTTTAAGTTTAGTGATCATTTCAGGAAATTTTATCGATTAAACAGAGTGTATTATGCGGAGTTAGAGTGGATGATGTCATAGCTAGAGGTGAAGCTTCAAAAAATTATCTTAGTCCCTTCTTCAACACTCTCACACCCACAATATCTACTTGTCATACACAATTTATACATCAAAACGTAGGGTATTTTGTTTTAGTTTCAGAAAATCTGCTCAGTGTTGTGATACGCCTTTACTTTTGGCTGGTTGAGCTTCCAAACGACAAGAGTAACACAACTCCCGGCCATTCACTCTCCTGTATAACTTTCTGCATTTCCGCGTAAACGCGTACGAACCACTTTTTAAATCGCTGATATGACCACATTTTTATGTTTATCCATATAAATTTTATACCATTACGTGCAAAAAGGCCTTGTGGTGCTCAGGATGACGTCATTTGACCGATAGCAGTAATAGTTTGGGCAGTCTGAGGCTTTGTTTGAGAGCTTGCTCTCAGTGTCTGAAGTGCGTGCGGCGTACAGGAGACATTAAGAGCAGGTGCGGTCGTGAACAGATCAAAGAGATGTTTATAAACATGGCCCCCAGGCCCTTAGTAACCATGACAACCCTTTCACAGACAGTCTACTGATTACTCCAGGCTTGCTGTAGGAGCCAACTAACTAGACTAACTATGATCATCAGCCGGCATTTATTGCCTCCACTTCTGTCTGTCTGTTTGTCTGTCTGTCTCCTTATCTGTCTGTCTCTCCCTCCTCTGTCTCTCCCTCCCTCCATCCTTCTCAATCTCTCTCCTTCCATCACTCCTTCTCTGTCTCTCTCTTTCCCTTTCCTCTCTCCCTCCCTCCTGTCTCACTCTCTTTCTCTATGCCTCCCTCCCTCTTTTTCTTTCTGTCTTCCTCCCTTCTGTTCCCCTCCTTCCTTCGCTTCCCTTCCTCTCCCCTCCCTCTGTTCCCTCCCTCCATCCTTCTCAATCTCTCTCTCCACCACCACCCTCTCTCTCTCTGCCTCCCTTCCTCTCTCACTCCCTCTCCCTTCCTCCTTCTGTCTCTCCCTCCAGGGTCATTTGTGATTTTTGATTTCATCCATGTATATTATGTTATATATGTTTCTTTTCAGGCAATATATCCACCTCTCAGCTCTTTAGGGTCATGCTTGTTTGTTCTACCACCAATGGATATGGCTGATAATAATACAAAGTCTTTAAACTTTCAGCCTTTTTAATCAATTTTAGTCAAAGTTGCTCTCTTCCTCAATGTTTCTATCTTTCCTCTCTTTTCCCTCTCCTCTTTTTCCCTCTCTCTCTCCTTCTCTCTTTCCTCTCTTTCTTCTTTGTTAAGCCCCAATTCTTTTCACACTAATATATTTCACATCTCATCTCAGCTAGATTTATGCTGTTTCTATATCTGATAATAATAAAAATATTTCTTCCAGCTTTTCTAACAAGCTCTTCACTTATGTAGGTAATGCAGTTTAGCTTCCAACTCTGAAATTTGCCAGATGTTTCAGCAGTGCAGTGCAATGCATTTGAGCTTTAAGATTTTTCATACAATTTGTTTCATATTTCTGCATATGTGAGTCATTATCTGTTAGAAAATCTACTCAGACCTCACAATGTTCTACACATTTTGTCATTATTCAACCTTTAAAGCAAACAGTTCAGTTTAGCGTCAACTTTTAGCTGTTTAATGAAATTCATACTTCTTAAAACGATTTCCACTTTTTCAACTATTCTTCAACTTCAGCTAAAGACCTCACAATGTTCTACATATTATTTTTATTTTTCAACTTTTTATAGCCAACAATTCAGTTTAGCGTCAACTTTGAACTTTTTAACGATTTCCACTTTTTCAACTATTCTCACTATTTCAACTTTCTTCTTACAGATTTAAGCTATTCATCCAGTTAGCTTTAGCAATTCAGCAATTCAGCATTCCCACGCATTTTCTGCAGGAAATGCATTTTCTAGTTTATTAGGGAATGCTGTCTCAATCCACCTATTGTTATTGTTTTTATTATTCTTAGTTTTATTATTATTCCGTACGTTTTTTGGCTCTGTAACTTCTGCATACTTTCACCTATTTAAACCATTCAACTTTTCAAATGTTCAGCTCTTTCAGCTAATGATGGGACTTCTTCAACTTTTTTTCTACTATTTATACTTTTTAAAATATTCAGCTTTTTAACACTTTTTTTAACATTAAAGTCAGTGAGGCGCCTTCAACCCTTAAAATCTCTTCCGCTCCCAAAAGATTCAGCTCCTTCATACTTTCACCTACAGACGCCAAACAAACTTTAAAATGTTCACAAAATATTCAGCTATCCAAACGTATCTTTTCAGTTTGATATCTTTTACAGTTTTTGTGAAACAGCGTGTTTAAGTTTAGTGATCTTTTCAGGAAATATTATCGATTAAACAGAGGTGTGTGGCTTGCTTAGAGTGATGATGTCATCGTCAGGAGTGAAAGCTTCAAAAAAATTATCTTTGTCCCTTCTCCTAAACTGCTCTCACGCCCACAATATCTACTTGTCATACACAATTTATACATCAAAACGTAGGTATTTTTGTCTTGTTGGAAAAGCATCTGCTCAGCGTTGTGATACGCCTTTTTACTTTTGGCTGGTTGAGCTTCCAAACGACAAGATGTAACACAACTCCCCGCCATTGACTTCCTGTATAATCTCTTTGCATTTCCGCGCCGAAACGCACGGAACCACTTTTTAAATCGCTGATATGACCACTATTTTGTGTTTATCCATATAAATTTTATACCGATTACGTGCCCAAAGGCCTTGTGGTGCTCAGATGACGTCATTTGACCGATAGCAGTAATAGTTTGGCAGTCCGAGGCTTTGTTTGAAGCTTGCTCTCAGTGTTCGAGTGCTGCGGTTGCTACAGGAGACATTAAGAGCAGGTGCGATCGTTAACAGATCAAAGAGATGTTTATAAACATGGGCCCAGGCTCTTAGTAACCATGACAACCCTTTCACAGACAGTCTACTGATTACTCCAGGCTTGCTGTAGGAGTCAACTAACTAGACTAACTATGATCATCAGGCTAGATCATTTGTGTTCCACTTCTGTCTGTCTGTCTGTCTGTCTGTCTGTCTCCTTATCTGTCTGTGTCTCCCTCCCTCTGTCTGTCCCTCCCTCCATCCTTTCTAATCTTCTCCTTCCATCACTCCTTCCCTCCTTCTCTTCTCTTCTCTGTCTTCCTCCCTCCTCTCTTCCCCTCCTTCCTTCCTTTAGTCTCCCTCCCTCTGTCTCTCCCTCCCTCTGTCTCTCCCTCCCTCCATCCTTCTCAAACTCTCTTTCTGTCCTCTTCTTTCCTCTTTCTGTCCTCTTTCTTCTTTCTTTCCTCTTTCTTCTTTCCTCTTTCTGTCCTCTCGCTCTCTGTTCTCTTTCCTCTTTCTGTCCTCTCGCTCTCTTTCCTCTGTCGTCTTTCTGTCCTCTTCTTTCCTCTTTCTTTCCTCTTTCTTTCCTCTCGCTCTCTGTTCTCTTTACTCTTTCTGTCCTCTTTCTGTCCTCTTTCCTCTTTCTGTCCTCTTTCTTCTTTCTGTCCTCTCGCTCTCTTTCCTCTTTCTGTCCTCTTTCTTTCCTCTTTCTGTCCTCTCGCTCTCTGTTCTCTTTCCCCTTTCTGTCCTCTCGCTCTCTTTCTGTCCTCTTTCCTCTTTCCTTCCTCTTTCTGTTCTCTCGCTCTCTGTTCTCTTTCTGTCCTCTCGCTCTCTTTCTGTCCTTTTTCCTCTTTCTATCCTCTGTTCTCTTTCCTCTTTCTTCTTTCCTCTTTCTTTCCTCTCACTCTCTTTCCTCTTTCTGTCCTCTTTCTTCTTTCCTCTTTCTGTCAGTAAGAGCGGTGTTTCAACTATTCTTCAGCTTCAGCTAAAGACCTCACAATGTTCTACATATTTTGTCATTTTTCAACTTTTATAGCCAACAATTCAGTTTAGCGTCAACTTTGAACTTTTTAATGATTTCCACTTTTTCAACTATTCTCACTACTTCAACTTCTTCTTACGGATTTGAGCTATTCATCCAGTTAGCTTTAGCAATTCAGCTATTCAGCATTCCCACGCATTTTCGCAGGAAATGCATTTCTTGTTAGGGGAATGCTGTTTCTGTATCATTCCACCTATTGTTATCCTGTTCTTTATTTTTTCTGCTTATTGGGGGATGCTGTTCTACAGCATTCCTACCTATTGTTATGGTTCTTTATTATTAGGTAGATGCTGTTCTACAGCATTCCACCTATTGTTATTTCTGTCGAGCCATTTTCTTTATTATTCTGCTTCTGCTTATTCCCTCTTCCATTTGTTTTTGGCGCTCTCGTAACTTCTGCATACTTTCACCTATTTAAACCATTCAACTTTTCAAATGTTCAGCTCTTTCAGCTAATGATGGGACTTCTTCAACTTTTTTTCTTTTTCTACTTTTCCTTTTTTTTTCACCCTTCATTGCCTTCCACCTCCTCTTCTCGTCTACCCTCCTCCCTTCCACTATGCTCCAATTCTTTATTCTCTTTTCATCTATTCCTTTCCTTCCTTTCCTATATTCCATTCCATTCTTTCGTGGGGGGCCTCCTTCCCTTCCTTCCACTACTCCACCCCTCCTCTCTACCATTCCTTATTCATCCTTCCATCTTCTCTTCGTTGTCCCCTTCCTGCTTCCTCCATTCCTTCCTATGTCCATTTCCTTCCACTTTTCCTTTCCCTCCTTCTTTCCCCTTTTCATTTATCCATATTCCATTCCTTTACATCCATTTATTCTTCCGGTTTATTTCACTCTCCTTCTTGTTTTTCCATTTTTCGTGTTCCATTCCTTTCCGTTTCTCCACTTTCCTTCCTTTTCATTCCTTCCTTTCCTTATTCTTTGTCTTTTCCATGTCTCCCTACTGCTCTTCACTGTCTCTACTGTACACTCTTTGTCCTCTCCTCCTTTCTTTCCTCTTCGCCTTCCTTCCATCCTTCTTCTATCTCTCCATCCCTCTTTCTTTCCCTCTTTCTTTCTTTCTTCTTTCCTTCTCTCTTTCCTCTTTCTGTCCTCATTCTCTTTTCCTTCCTTTTTTCTCTTTCCTCGTCCTCTATCTTCTTTTTTCCTCTTTTCCTCTGTCCTTTTCTTTCCTCTTTTCTTTCTCTTTCTGTCCTCTTTCTCTCTTTCCTGTCCTCTTTCCTCTTCCTATCCTCTTTCCTCTCCTCTTTTCCCTATCCCTCTCCTTTTCTTCCTTCTCTTTCTTCCTCTTTCTTCTTTCTGTCCTCTTTCTCTGTCTCTTTCTTCTCTTTCCTCTTCTTCCTGTCCTCCTCTCTTTCCTCTTTCTTCTCTGTCCTCTTTCCTCTTTCTTCTTTCTTTCTTCTTTCCTCTTTCCTGTCTCTCTTATCTTCACTTTCCTCTGTCCTCTTTCCTCTTCTCTTTCTTTCCTCTCTTTTCCTCTTTGTCCTCTTTCCTCTCTTTCTTTTCCTGTCCTCCTCTTTTTCTTTCCTCTCTTTTTTTCTTTCTGTCTCTTCTTTCCTCTTTCTTCCTCTTTCTTTCCGTGTCCTCCTCTTTCTGTCCTCTTTCTGTGTCTTTCTCTCCTCTTTCTTTCCTTTCTCTTTCTCCTCTTTGTCCTCTTTTCTCTGTTCCTCTTTGTCCTCTTTCCTTTCCTCTCTTTCTGTCTTCTTTCTCTTTCCTCTTTCTGTCTCCTTTTTTTCTTCTTTCCTCGTTCCTCTTTTCTTCTGTCCTCTTTCTTTCTCTTTCTGTCCTTCTTTCTTCTTTCTCTCTTTCTCTTTCCTCTTTCTGTCCTGTTCTCTTTCCTCTGTCCTCTTTCTTCTTTCTTTCCTCTTTCTTCTCTTTCTGTCCTCCTGTCCTCTTTCTTCTTTCTTCTTTCTTTCCTTTTTCTTCTCTTTCTTCTTTTCTCTGTCCTCTTTCTTCTTTCTGTCCTCTTTCCTCTGTCCTCTTTCCTCTTTCCCTGTTCTCTCTTTCTTCTTTCCTCTCTCTCCCTCTTTCCTCTTTCCTTCCCCTCCCTCTTTCCTTCCTTCTCTCTTTCTTCTCTTTCTTCTCTTTTTCTGTCCCTCTTTTCCTCTTTCTGTCCTCTTTCCTCTTTCTGTCCTCTTTTCTCTCCTTTCTGTTCTCTTTCCTCTTTCTATCCTCTTTCTTCTTCCCTCTTTCTTCCTCTCTCTATCTCTTTTCCTCTTTCCTCTTTCCTGTCCTCTTTCTTCTTCCTCTTTCTGTCCCTCCTTTCTCCCTATCCCTCTTTCCTCTTTCTGTCCTCTTTCTTCTTCCCTCTTTTTTCTGTCCCTCTTTTCTCTTTCCTCTTTCTTCTTCTTTCTATCCCTCTTTCTTCCTTTCTTTCCCTCTTTCTTTCCTCTCTTCCTCTTTCTTTTCTCTTTCCTTCTTTCCTTTCTTTCTCTCTCTCTCTGTTGTCTTTCCTTTCTGTGTCTTCTTTCCTCTTTCTTCTTTTCCTCTTTTCCTTCCCTCTTTTCTTCTTTCTTTCCTCTTTTCCTCTTTCTATCTCTCTTTTTCCTCTTTCCTCTTTTCCTTTCCCTCTTTTTCTTTTTCTTTTTCTCTTTCTTCTTCCTGTCCTCTTTCTTCTTTCCTCTTTCTTCTTTCTGTCCTCTTTCCTTTCCTCTTTCCTCTTTTTTCTTTCTTGTCTTTCTTCCTCTTTCCTCTTCCTCTTTTCTCTTTCCTCTTTCTTTTCCTTTTCTTCTCTGTCTGTCCTCTTTGTCTCTTTTCTTTTCCTCTTTCTTCTTCTCTTTCCTGTTCCTTGTCCTCCTTTCCCTCTTTCCTCTTTCCTTTCTTTCTCTCTTTGTCCTCTTTCTTCTTTCTTTTCTTTCTTTGTCCTCCCTGTCCCTCTTTCCTCTTTCCTCTCCTCTTTCTTTCTTCCTCTCTTTCTTCTTCTCCTTGTCTTCTTTCCTCTTTTTCTCTCCTCTTTCTTCTCTTGTCATTCTCTTTCCTCTGTCTTCTTTCTCTTTCTCTGTTGTCTGTCTGTGTGTCGGATTCCTTCCATATTTTGTGTGTGTGGTCCATTCCTTCTTCACTATTCCATTTTCTGCCATTTTCTCCGTTATTCCTTCAGCTTCCTCCATCTCCATGTCTTCTTCTTCCTTCTCCTCCTCCTCCGTGTCATTTGTCTTCTGTTCGGATTCGGTCTCGGTCAATATATTCCATTCCTCCACTTTCCTTGTCTGTCCTTCTCCTTGGTTGTGTCCATATTTTTAGTTGGGATCCACCTCATTCCTCCATGCTATGTCCACAAATATTTCTTCCTTGTCTGTATTTTATCCACCTCGTCGTTCCTTGTCCTCCGTCATTCTGGCTTGTGTTATCCGTTCACCACTGTTCCTCAGGGCTCATGTGTGGGTCAGTGCCTCCATCAGTCCTGGGTGTCCATGTGTCCACTGGGTCTTCCTGGGTCCTCCATCCTCTTTCCCTCTCTCTCTCTCTCTCTGTCTCTTTTCTTCCTGCCTCTCTCTCTCTCTCTTTCTCTCTTTCTCTCTCCGTCCATCAGCCTCCTCCTCTCTGTCCTCTCGTCCACTCCTTCTCCTTCCCTCTCTCTCTGTCTCTCTCTCTCTCTCTTTTTCTCTCTCGGCTTCTCTCCGTGGG